>NW_020221030.1:161210-224201 GCF_003070985.1 Temnothorax curvispinosus | reverse complement strand
GATCGATAGATGTGAGTTGACGGCTAGATTTGCGTCGTGATGTATATCACGATTCATACCTCAAATTTCCAGCGTTGATGCGTGTTTATTAGGATATCTGAAAGCGAGTAATCATCCGTTAGATTAGCGATAACGCCATATTAGGCCTGATGTATGTAGCACAGAATAGTATTTCAAGCTGGAAGCTTCAAGCTTGTATCGTTACAGGAAATTAATTTCGAGTTTACCGAGGAGTTTACACTTTCTTTTATATGTCAACTTGTAGACATATCTACTCACAAGGGAACGTTTGGAACTATCCCTCACCGATTTCGATGGGCTTTGGATATATTGTAGAGCGAAAAATAACAGATACGTATTTTTTTTCGACTTTGAAGCATGTTTAGATTGAAACAACTCCTCGAAAGAAATTCTATGTAGGTTTGATTATGAGTAAATATCTCTGAAACCGTGAGGTATATGAAATAATACTATAATAAAGAATACAAAAATATATTTATATTTTTATAACTTTGGTTATAATTTAGGAAATATCTATTCTAATGCGATAATAATTCATAAAAATAAATTTTAAATTTATACTTAAATTATTAATTACATACGATATAAAAGGAAGAAAATACTATTTTGAAATAAATATTTTCAGAAAGTACTTATTGTTTGCATATTGGTTGCAATTATGTAATGTGCAAAATATATAGCAGGGCGATACTATCTCTGTGTTTACCGCTTTCGTTTAATACGATATCCGATAAAGCCGTCTTAGCTCGCCGTGCGAAAGTGACTTTTAAACGAGTAGTGAAAATTTTTCGAGAAAGTGAAAATTACGCGGAAGATGCCGGTCTTGTAATCTCTGCGATTAATGCGAGCAATAAAAAAAATGAAAGTCGCGCTAATTATGAGCCAAATGTTACCTAAATCAAAGTCAAGCGAGGAACTGTTAAACGAGTACGCGTGGCGGCGCGGCGGCGTTTGGCTATCAATCAATTGTCACCATGCATCTCTCGTTCGCTGACAACGAACTCATTATCGAATTAACAATATCGTTAGCCATGCTAAAAATGTTTTCCGTTTTGAACGGTCGATTACTTGCACCGACACGACGGCAACTTTATTATTTTTGTGAACCTAGCATCCTCACCATAAAAAGAAGTTTGGCTACACGGCAATTAAGTGCTAATTTATTGCTCTGGTCCTGAATTTAGTGCTCCTATTCATTTGCGGGAAATAAATATCAAAAGTGGAGGTGCGGTCTGTCTTTTCGTTACGCTGGCATCCTCACTCCTGAAAAACACGTAAGAATACCGTAAACAAAAAATCGATATACCAGAATTTTTTGCTCTAAATTACTGCAAAGAGATATCGAAAATATTGAATGGTTATGAATATATCGATATTGGTTATCCGCATAAGAGAAAAATAGTACAAAATAAAGAGTTAACCATATAAGTTTATCATTAAACTGTTTTTCCAATCAAATACTAGTAAAACACGTTATTGTGAAATTTATTGCTTATACGAAACAACTTTAAAAATTATCGAAAACACACAAAAATACCTGAGTATATTAAACAAAGTAGTTGTTATGCCGATTTTGGTATTTTGGTGGTTCTATAGAATTTATTGCTCGTAAAATATCGTGGTTTGGAATTTATTGCTAGTTGTTCAAGCTATAATAAAGTCCAAGAATGTGCTATCGTCACGTACAAGAGCAAAGTAAAAAATAATTAAATTAATTATTGAATTAATTACTTACACTAAATAAATTAGTTACTGAGCTGATATTAGAATGTTAACAATCATTTTAACACGAAAATCGATACAGTAACTAATTAGTTGAAAATATATTTTAATCTTGTATACTTTAATCTTGTATGTGTGTGTTTTCGATAATAACTTTTAAAGTTATTTTGTGAGCAATCAATTTCAAAACCACGTATTTTACGAGTTTGATTGAAAAAACAATTTAATGTTAAACTTATATAGTTAACTTTTTATTTTTGATCGATTTGCTCTTATGCAATTATGGTAACCGGTATCGGTACGTTCATATAACCATTCAATATTTTCTATATCTCTTTACAGTATTTTAAAACAAAAAATTAGCAAATAATTCTGATATATTGGTTTTTGTTTACGACACGTGTTTTCCAAGAGTGGGGATTAACGTAACGTGAAGGCAACACCCCTCTCCCACTTTTGATATTAATTTCCTGCGAATAGATAAGAGTAATAAATTCAGGATTAGAGCAATAAATTAGCAATAAATAGATAACTTTATTACTTTTTGTCGAATGTATCTTTTTTGTGTTATAAACGAGACACCCCTGATTTTGCCATGCATTGCTTCTATAATATATTCTCTGTCTTTTTGATTTGGAACAGATAATGATGAGAGAAGTAATTTTTACTGCCAACTGCTGTCAAGGTTGTATAATAGATAATCTATCAATAATTATATCAACGATAAGAGAAACTTAAGGTATACTTCATATTATTAAAGTACTTGACAAGATGAGTTCTCTCTGCAAACAGAAATTTTATGGAGTCAGATTGACAAAATTCTTTTCTGTAATTTCGCCAATATAATCATCTGATTTCTTTTTTCTTTGTCGTTTATTCTTTTAACACACAATTTACAATTCAAGTGAAAATTGCGAAAGTCAAAAATATCTCGTGCTCATCTTCTTTCCTTGTTCATACATTTCTGCGAGTTCTTCACTTTAAGTATTCCGCAAAGAGACTTTGCTGCTTTGTATACGTTGCCTTTATGATTCCGCTTCTGCATTTGCCTGTAAATGAAAATCGTAAGGTGAAAAGAGAAGTAACTGGAATTTTCAATCAGATCCCAGCGTCTCTTTTCTCATGTCATGTCAGTACAGTTTTGTAAATTGTCGAGTCGTCATAAAAGTAAATATGTTTTCTATGAAGATAACGTTTTCTACTATCGTTATTAGGAAAAGAAAGAGGAAACGGGAGAGAGTGTATGAGTATTATATTTGATAAAAGTTTATCTTTGATAAGTACTAAGTAAATATTTTGTTATTAGAAAATATAGACACTATATTATCTACCTTATTTATAATTTTAAAATTAAACAACAAATAGTCTTTGTGAATGCCAACAATCCACGTGAAAAGCTGATGGCAATAAAATTATAATAATATCAGAATTCATAGAATGAACTCATGAAATAAAAATCGAATTTCGTGGCGTGTTGTGAATTTCCCCGCAATATATATTGTTCCTCGCTCCAACCACGTGATACCGGAATTATTCTGCTTTTTGAACGTTTAGCATGTTTTAAAACTAAGTAATTCGGAGTTATTTCGGTCGAGTGGCTAGTATGTTGTATAGCGTTGGCAACCAGCCACGGGAATCCAAGCGTTACCGCTCGTGGGAGATAATTTTCTTATCGCTATATAAATGCTTTGCTCTCTTTCGTCGTCGCATCGGCGGAAGCATTCTTGTTTATCATGTTCCACAATATTAATCAATATTCTACGAAGGTGGATGCTGGAACATGTCTCGGATGAGATGTTTCCTCGTATAAGAGATAGAAGAGAAAGATTACTATATCGCATATCGCGTATAATTATTTTATACTTAAAAGAATTTGAAGCTAAAGTTTCCCACTTGCACAATTATCTTTTGTCTTAGCTAAATTATACAGAATCTGTTTGAGAATTAATGCCTTTGATGAACAGTTTTATAACCTTGTTATATATGATTTTTGTAATTTTCTTTCTCTAACTTTATACGGAATTTTTATCGAAAAAATGCTCTCTAAAATATATTTAGAAAACTCCATTTAAAGTTACATGAAATCCGAGTTTATAATCTCTTTATTTGGTCTTAATTTTCGGAGCGCCTTCGAGGCGCCTTTCACCTTTGTACACCTCTCGCCTTTGTACGTCGGTACGGTATTTAAGTGTGCGACTTACCGGATAGAGTATATATTGGCAGGCGTTCAAGTAAGGTCAAGAACTCGGGCGCGCGATAATTTTCTTGCGGGAAGATATACGCGATACGCCGCGCCGGCAAGAACCGGCTCACAATGGGTCGAGCTATCGCGCGCCGCGCGCCGCGCCGATGTCATGAATCCCGCGGAGAGCGACCGATCGGCGCGCGTGCAATAATTTGCCCGGCAAACAATAGCGCCTCCGTGCCGCTCCGCGCGATCGATATTAAGTGCACGCCGGGGACACCACGTTGGCGGAAACGGCGTACGCGAGTTATCGAGTTTTGATTAGTGTTTTCATCGCCGTGGCCGCGTTCGCTACGTCGCCGTCGCCGTCGCCCGCGCCGTCGCCGTCGCGCGTGCGACTGACGTGCGCGGAAATTGAAATAATAATGCAAAAAACCGAGGAAGAAGAATAGCAACGTCGCGACCCGACGTTATTGCGATGCAAAACCATCTCGCGGCTACGCCGCCGCCGCCGCCGCGCCGCCCGCCGACGACGAGAAGCGAGAAGGAATTCCCTCACTCTTCGCCGGGACTTCGTATGCATGGGAGTCGGCCGATATTTATGGCCCGCTTTTAAGGAAAACGCGTTTTACGCTCTCCTTGCGATTCGAATAATCCACGGTATATAAGTCGTTTTTCGCGCAATTTGTCATACATTTTTTTTTTACAATGTAGGTAAATTATATTTATTCGACAGAACTGTCGCGTTTTATTACGCCTTTCGATGCTATATTTGCGACGTTATTGTGATTTTATTTTATTTTATATAACAAGGATTTCTAAGATGTGATTAAATAGCAAAATTGGATTGTTTACTGAAACTTGAATGGATACTTTTTCAGAAATGTCATACTTTGACATTCCATGTCTGAGATAGTCGATATTTAGCGAAAATCACTAAAGGAAATCGATTCCAGGAATGTGTCGATTAAAGTTAATATCATGCGTTTTGGCGCACCCCAAGTCTTTTATTTCAGTCGAAAGAAATGCGTGTTTCGCGACGCGTTTGAGGTGGCGAAATAACGCAGGTTGTCGGGCATAAGTGCAGGTACGAGATATATAATCGTCTCGCGACACAATGCAATTATCTGCGGGAAACGCATTCTCCTTCGCGCGATATCTTCGTCGCTTTATCGCAACCCATTCTTATCTCCCGTTCCTGTCCATTGGGTGTACGCGCGCTCCCCGATAAACGCGCGCGATTCGGTGTTGCATAATTACATTGCGAGGAGGATATAGTTCGCCGTTTATCGTCGGTACTTTCGCGGAAACGATGCACATCGATGCGGCGCGGCGTGGCGCGAAGTCGCGCTCGCGTCACGCTGACTGAGAAACTAAAAGGTTAAAGACATCAAGTAACGAGCGTAAGCGAGGATGCTATTGTTATACCCACCACATTACACACTGTGACTGCTATACTTGTGACGGGAAAAGTCAAAGCTCGATGGTCGATTCACGCCGTGTGTCGTCAATGGGCGACCTATGCCACGACTGACTGCTGCCAGCGAACTTTGACTTGTCGAGTTATATATTCTTATCTTCCGTTTTAATACCGCGAGATACAACGGAGTGCTGTTTGCGCCCAATCTAGCCTCAAATCGATATCTCACAGCAAAAAATAGAAAATTATATTATTGAGAAAAATATATTGCATTACATGTATATCATTGTAAACTAATTGTGCGATTTAAACTTGTTGAAACAACGCGATCTTGGTAAATTATAAGTGCTTATAAAGTTGCAAATCAATGATATAAATCTTCAAATTGGATGATTTCGAATTTTGATTTTTACACTTTTATTTTTTAAATAAATCAGTCTTTAGTCTCTAATAAATAAGATATACCTATTTGCAAGTGTACTTGTGTAAGACATAGTTGTAGTTCAAATAAGACGTGTGTGTACTTGTAATTATGCAAATTTCATCATCTGATGTTAACATTTCCTGAGCTGGATTACCGAGAACTATGTCACTGACTATCTACATTACACTCTCGGTAATAAATAGATGTTATTATGGACAGTGTTACATTATCAAATTAAGTAATTTATATGATGTTTAGTTGTGTAGCTTCCACAAATAGGTAATCTTTATCTTAGACTCGCGTAAATAAAAAATTTCTCCGCTAATCTCCGCTCAAGTAACACCCGTTACTTCTCTATCCGATTTATACATCATCGTAACCCCTCAATTTTCCATCGTTTAGAGACTATCGACGTCTCACATCTCATCGAGCTTGTGCTTCTCCGTTTGTTCTCTCGGTACACGCGGCGCGGAGCGCACGGAGTCGCGGGACACCCCCTGCGTATCCCATTGTTTCTTCAATCGAGGGTAGTGTTCTCGCAAAGAGGTAGGTGGGCTCGAATTTCCACATGGCGCGCGCGAATGGGTGGAATAATTTAGCGAACGAGACGAATGTCTCGTACGCGCGAGCCCGCCGCCGGGCTCGAAATCGCCGGATTGCGTCGTGCGCCAAGTCATGAAGGGGGGATCGATATGGGTTTTTAAGGGACACGCGAAGTTCTATTTCCGAATCCGTGCCGCGACCATCGTTTTTGCGTTCTTGGAAGTGTGTCGAGGGTGGTAAGGAGAGAAGGAGGAGGGAAAGGGAGAGAGAGAGAGAGAAAGCAAAAGACTTCACCGTGACTTCTGGAAAATTTAAAAATGATCCTCTAATAAATTTAAATAAACCACTAAAGAGATATCTAAATATAACATGGTATCGATTTTGTTATTCCAGATAAGGTTTTCCCTGACGTGATTTCCCAGCGTCAGGGAAAAATATTTAGTTGATATCCGTAATTTTTTTATTAAAATAGTTTTTTAAGTAAATTTTTCTTTAAATAAATATTTCATTTAATAATTATGTTTTATTAGAATTTAAATAACAATATCTTTATTAGATTTCCAAAACGCTTTTGGTTGAACAGAATAAATCGTCGTCTTAAGCAAATCTAACGAGAATTTAGAAAACGAAATACAATAACGATGAATAATTTCATCCAAGATTAATCTGAAATACAAGAAATAGAATATGAGGCGTATAGTTATATACATTAAATATTATATAACTTTTTCGTGAAATATTTCCTAGATGCGAAATCAGCTGGTGAAAACAACCTTGTGTTTATTTGTCTCGTACACCTCGTGTTGTCATTCGTGCAATGAAACTCGAGCGTAATAGGCGCGTGCCGTTTCGTGTGTGTCGTATTATTACTTTAATACGGAAATATACCAAATGTGGTATTTCCTTTGAACAATAAAGATTATCAATATTATTAAATTAAATAGACAAATCCTATAGAAAATCGTAGATTTCGCGATAATTACGGACGATTACTTTTTTTATAACGACACTTGGATTTGGGCCTCGCATATCTCGCATCGCGTTTCAAACTTTTCGAATTTGATATGCAACTCGCAGTGTGAGAAAGTTGCGAAATGTCTCTCCGCGAACAATCCTCTTGTCTTGTTATGTCGGGGAAGGATCGTCTCTTGATTTTTGCCCGAGGAAATTGCGGAGAGGTCTCCGAATGGCGACACAACTAGCAACTGCGGCTTCATTACTGTTATTAAAGAGATGTAGACGCTATACAGGCATGGAAAAGAAAGAATTTTTAAATCGCGAGTTACCATTTGCTGCATGCAAACAAAATCGATACCTTCCATAGAATGTAAGAATTATTATCGTTATTTTTATTACGTATAAAATGATATAATTAACAAATAGTAACTTAGTAAAGCGAGAGCCCGATATATCGCGTGCGATTTTGAAGGTGCATGTTTCCGCCGCTTCATTGTTCATTCCCGCAAAATGGAAGCACCTGCTCGAATTTCGAATCAGGCATGAATAATCTATTATCCATTCTCCGACAACATCAGGCGGCGAGGCGGTTTCGTGTTGCGCAATTTTTAATTCACGAATGATGACTATTTACGCTCATCCGCCCGCGAAAGCGTTAAGCTGTAATTAGCCGTCCGTTTCTCCGCGCTCTCGTACGATGCGGCGGACACGTGTGACCTCGAATATTCGAAGCTATCGAAGGAACTCGATATCGAACTGCCCTCTCCGTTTCTTCTCTCGCTCTCTGCTCGTCCCCTCGAGCCCGAGAGTTGCTTTACTTCGCACGAGCGCGAGTTTACACTCGGGAGAATGAATTTATCGAGGGCGAGAAATCGAGCGCGCGCGGCCGCGGCGCGGCACGGCGGGGCTAAGAGTGCTCCCAGGGTGTAAAGATCGGATCGTCTCCGTCGGTGCGTCGAGGGCAGATCGAGATCCCGATAATGGAAGTTCGCGATACGACGACGGTGCACTTGGCGCTTCTCGTACCCGCGAGATCGTGCACGCGCGGAGAGATTGTAATCAAGCATTGTGTTATCGCTTCGCATTCCGACGGCGAGGTGCGCGATGGATAATTATTTCCACTTCGATCTCTTCGACCGAACAAATACTCGCTCTCTCGCCATTGTGAAGGAGAAGACTCTTGCTTTCGCGCACGATCGACTCTCGTCCCGCCACAATTAGTCACCGTTCGTTGATCGTCGCGATAATGATTCTGACCCGAGGACAAATCGAGAAATTTTCTGGAGTAACGACTCAACCGTTCGAAGTAATAACTTAAGATCTTTCGTGTTTTTCTTACGTGTTTCTGATTTATCTAATCGGGATATTTGCTGTTTCTTAAGTTGAAGACTTTAAAGAGCTTTTATAAAGCATGCAGTACAGTGTTTTTCATGTCTTGAATCTTATCATTGTTTTACAATTTAAAACGACTAATACAAAGCATTCTAGAGCATTATGTACGTAATATTATAGATATTATAACTAATTGAGCTTTTTAAATATTCATCTTCGTGTTTCTATCTAGATCTAGATAAACCAAACGTAAAAACAGATTAAATTAATTAATTCTAGTAGTTCTATTCGCGAGGAAAGGAGAAAAGAGGAAGGAGAAATAAAAAAATCATTATTATTATATATGATTATAAATAGATTATGTATAATATTTATAATATAATTTATAATAATAGATTATATATGAATGAGCTTGATAAGCTAATGTATATAGGACAACTCTTACATTAGATATAATGAACTCTAGATTTGTTGGATTATGTGAAATTTATTATCCTTAGCGTTACTAAAGACAGTCTGATAATACAAATTGAAATATTTGATGCAAGTTTAGATTTCGAAATCATACTTTGAACTTTCCACGTTCCGTTATGCACATTTGATTTGTGCACACGTCTTTTGTCCTGATGTCGTGATTTCAGAATCATTTTTGCCTCGAGCGTAACATACATAATGCGACACCCACGCGTCAAACGGAATCACATGACTCGCGGAAATTAGATGCCGCGTTTCCGTTCCCGGTATCCCTCGCATTTGTCATATGCAACAACATGTACTCGACGCGCGTATACCGCATATACATCCGTTCGATTTTTCCATCGGAATGAATTCGCCTTTCACACGCCAGTCGCCCCAGCATTTTTATCCGATGATGACGTTCGAGCGCCGCGTCGCCGTCGCCGTCGGCTGCCATCGATTTCGTCCTAGCCAGAGATGACATTCTTTATAGTTATAATTGGGATGCACGCGATAATAAAGCCCTTTCGCTTCCTCCACTGTCTAGCGCTCGATTATGACATTAGTCGAAAAACATATTTTTCTCGAAGATCGGCGAGTCTCGCGAGAAAAAGCTGGTAATTGTACGCGCAGCGGGACTCCATCTCAATGCCGTGCAGTTAACTCGGTTCACGCTCCGACGAGTCCGCCGATTGGCCTCATCGGTATGATGGCTAAGTGAAATTCCATCTGTCGTCGACGAACTCGAGGCAGGCGATGTGCAGCGTCGGAACGTCCTCGCTATTTCGACGAGCCTTCGCCGTCGTTTTGACGTTTCTAGGTCAGGCCGACTGCGCTTCTGGGTCGCCCAAGTTCCCGAATGTCTTTATCGCGGAAAGTCAAGCTCGAACGAACTTCGTCACCGCTGCTGTCGACGCATTATATCATGAAGTTTTAACTAATGTACAGTGTGCGAGATACCAGAGAATTAGTCGTTGTGCATAAACGACAGACGGAAAAGTTACGGGCGAATACAAACGGGGATAATTGTTTTCCGAATTCGTCGAGCGATGATTCGCTCGAGTCAGAACTTCATTTCATGTTCCTCGACGATAGCAATTATTACCCGAATTGTATTTTTTGAGACTTTTACCCAAAACTTATAGAAATATTTGATATTTATAACTGATATATACGCAATTATTGTAATTATTTATTTTGTAATGTATGAAAAATATTTTTTTAATCAATGGGTATGCATATTCAGGAAATTTATAGGAATAAGGTGTTAATTAAGATATTTTGATATATAAGATAGAAATATATATATTTCTTTATTAATAATAAATCAGTTACTCATTGCTGATTGTTGAACGTCATTGCGAAATCATTAAAAGGGAAGCAAAATATGAAAAGAAAAAAAGATCGTCTATTCGGGTTTATTCTCAAAGTTGTAACTTTTAATCCAATACATGAGCGATTCCTACAGATATTCATTAGAATACTTTCGTATGATATTACTGTCTTTCACAGTGTTTTTCATCGAATCGTCGCGTTTGTAATTTCGTTACATCGCGACACAAATAGCAATGGATTCCGTAGTGTCGAGATACAATGCGAATTATCCTTTTGTCCTTGGAGTTCCTTTGTCCCGATACTTCGGTACTCGCAATACTCGCATCCTGAGGACCGAACAGAATTCCTCGTCTCGTCGGAATTATATGGTGAAACGGCAACAGGGAGTTGTTTTCAGGGCTGTAATACGAACGGACATCCTTTAAACGACCATTGTTACACTATGTGCGACGCACAAATGAGACTGCGTTATTTCACTATTTGATTTTAGAGTAAATTTTATAGACACAACTATCTCATTATTTTATAGAGAGAGATACCGAAATCTCATCACTTTCAACCTGCCCGTTCTTTAAAAAAAGAAGATACAAGAAGTTCTGCAATTTAGAAAATGAGAGTAGAAAATTGCCCAGTCATTTACGGGAATTTTATTACGTGAAACGTATAGGCACGAACTGACAGGCTTTGAATAGTGAATAGTTATATACGTTGCTAAAGAGCGTATCATTAAACCACAAGTTAATTAACTTAATTTTGTATCTAACTGCTGATAAGCATTTATCATCGGTGGATATACCGCGGTTTCGCCGCGTACAGAAAAAGAAGCGCCGGATACGCGCTTAACCGACGACGAGACGCCGCCGCCCGCCGTCGCGGTTAATAATCAGTATGCGCCGATAAGGGGAGCCGGGCGTGATTAATACTGGGAACTCCTTATCGCCAAGGTGTGGAGTATATACTTGCTTGCGGTAGTATTACCGCTTGGTGCGTGCATATAACGGTCACTCGCGGCGAATACGAATTATTTCTCGGATTTCTTCGTGTGGGAATGTCCAATCACGGCCGACACGTTTATTACAATCGCTCGATGCACTACTGCGTGCAGATCTGTTTTCCGAGGTGGATAGTACAGATGCAGCAATAGTCTCGCTTACTTTGAAAGTGATATGTGTCCGGCTTTCAAACGTTATGAATTTTAATGTGACGCGGATATAAACTCATGTGGTATATCGAGTTCGGCGAGATCTTCGAAACCGGATTTACAGTTTTAAAATAAACGACATGTATGTGGAGCTATCGATACGTTTTCCAATGACTATGGTTTCCTTTTTGTGTTATTGTAGTAGTAATTAATTATTTACGTCTGGTAAAACTCGATCGAGAAGATCTATTAGACGTAACGCTGTGAAAACAATTAGCACAACATTAAACCGTATTATACATGATTTATTACTCTTTGTATAGATTACAAAACAATTTAATATAAAAATAATTCGAACCAATGACTAATCTGATACAGAGCGAATAATTTTTTTAAAAGACTGCTGAGTATTTTTAAAACGTAGATTAATATAATAAATAATAATTTAACTTATTTTAACTTTGTAAAATAATTTAAAAAGAATGACAAATACATATAATTTATAGCTTTGTCAAGATAACATTTTTATAAAAGATATATCTAAATTTATTTTTCCTAAAATTAATAAGATTAGAAAAATACAATATTTTCTAATGATTACGAATGTTTGAAGTGATTATGGAGAATAAGAGAGAAGATTTAGCCTTGGAAATAAATCCTCATGGGTATCGTATAATGTTTCTACATCGTACTTTCTACGTAGATACTGTAAATCCCATTAATCGTATTGTGATGAATCCGATTATAATTTTTGGATGATGGAACGAGCTTGCTGAGATAACGCTTTATTTTCGCGAGAATCACGCGCGATAGCGCCGGGTGCTTTTTTTTAAATCTGGAACTGGTTTATAAGTAGCGCACCGGTTTTTAAGGCCCTTCGGTGAGGTGGGACGGACGGAGAGAGAACGATTCGCATCTTTTCTCGTGCGCGCCCCGTTATTATAGCAGTGGTGTCGATAGAGGTGCCCGTCTTCTTTATTTGTGACTACAGCCCTGGTTCTCCTTGCCAGCAGCCTTGCCCGAACCGGCCAACGACCGTATCTCTCTTACCTATCCTGTAGCGGCTCTCTCTCTCTCTCTCTTTCTCTTTCTGTCTCTGTCTCGGTCTCTGTCTCTCGTTACTCACCTCTCGCCTCTTCTTTGTCTCTTTCTCGCTCCTCTGTCCGTCTTTCACACTCCTTTCTCTTTCGCTGAACAAGCTCCGCTCTTCCAGGTTTCCTTTGATCCGACGTGTACAGGTAGCCTCATGCTAAACTTGCACGAACTTGTAACCGATCGACGATTAAGATTCGAGGTGTCGCGCATTTGAAATGAGAAAAGATATTTCCGACGATAAGGATTAGGGTCCGTGACGTTTTACTCTACATTGACTGACGCGTATAATCGTAAAACGCAGAAGGAATTTCAGCGTGCTCGTAAACTTGTGTTGTGTTAACTTCGTGACGTGAGATTTTTATTTTTGGTCTTTTGTCTGCGCGCGTAGATGCGAATGACTCCGCGTTACGTGCGTCAGATCCTTATAGAGATCAGAAACGCGTTTCGGCAACACGAAATCGCCGTGGCAGCAATGACAATCTACACAAAATATTCGGAGCTACTATTTTGGTTTTTCGTATTATTCGTGCAAAATTCGTACAAAGATGTTTGTGATATAAAAAAGAAAGATAATTTATACAAGATATTCAGAGCTACTATTTTGGTCTTTTATTTTATTCATGCGAAAAGTATATGAAAATATTTGTGATAGTATCAAGCGGAAGTTATCTTAGATATGTGTTTATATCATTCAGCAACACACAGTGGACAGAATAAAAAAGAATACGAACATTTCTGGACATCTGAGTGGGTTGATATCTGGGCGATAGTTTAGCTATTTTATACGCGTAGATCGTGCGCCTGGCATCATTTTGAATCTCCTTGTAAGCAATTGCGCCGTTGTGGACTCGACTTGCTCGAAAGAATGAGTGGGCTAACTTTCGTTCTGACTGGCGTGGGTGGCGTGGGCCTATCCCGTCTTATCAACTGCAGCGGATGAGGCGGATGTCACGATAATACGACTCATAGCGTGCTTTCATCATCGTAATGAGCCTTGTGCCAAATATTTCGCTTAACGAGGGAACCGTGAAACTATATATCAGACATTCTTTTTATAGAATCATCATATTTAGTGCTTTACTCAACAATTCTTAAATTTATTAAATGTTTATGAATCTATTAATTAAATAACAATATTTCAGGATTGCTATATGCGAAACTTTGAGAATGATATAGATCGGAGTTATTTTTAAAATAAACTTGATCAATAGATATAATAATTTTACTGTGCTAAGGTTGAAAATTTTGCAGATTTTTGTTTTATTTTTGGCACTTGAAACTTTTAACATAGTTTCTTTCTTGCTTCTATATCTCGTCTCGTCAGATATAATGGAATATTATCTTATTTATTAAAAACATAAGCTATATTTTTCTAGTCCAATAATTTTCCTTTTTGTTATTATTCCTATAATTTTTATTATTCAGTATTCTGATTGGAAAAATTCTAAACCCGAAGCTCCGGCGATTAGCTCAATATCACTGCATGGAACAACGTCTTTCTGCATCGATGCAAATACGCGTAACAGTACTCACTGGCTCGGATTTCGAGCCACCGCGCCGCGCGAACCACCTCGCGACAGTCGTTCGGTCCCGGCAGGGCGGAAGAGCTTGACGAAAAACGATATTCCTTCGCTTCATGCGCGAGCGAGCGAACTTGCGGAATTGCTCGATGTTCACGTTACGCCGGTGCCGCGCAACGCTTCTCGCCCGTTGACGAGGAAACTATCCTATTTCGTCGTCCGTATCGCGTAACACCTGGACACCATTAATGCGACGTTACACATTACGGAACGGATAAGGTGTACGCGGGCGAGCGACTAGCAGCCGCGCGTAGTGACCTGTCCTAAGTGGTCGAGACCACGATCGATCGCGCGTTCTTGAAATATCCGCATTGTCGAATCTGAAGAGCATGGCTGGCCAGCATTCGGGATCGTTCATCGAATGGCGAATCTCGAACAGATTTTGCGCGAAAGTAGCTTCCCTATTTAGGGCCGGTTGTTTCAACCTGTTGGTAAACTAACTAACAGTTAAATCATATATATGTCTTTGTTTATCTTTTACATTAGACAATGATAGACATATGATTTAACTGTTAGTTAGCTTACCAACAGGTTGGAACAACCGGCCTTTAAAACCTTAAACTCTGTTTTCTCTAAATTTATAATAACGGAGATACGATTTTTTACCTCTAAGATACAGGTATTAAAACAAATAAAAAGTTTTAAGCTGATATTTTATAAAGTATCAGGAAAAGTTCCGGTTTTAGCTAATATTTTTTTATTTTCCAGCTGAACTTATTTATCACGTCAAATTCAAATTTTAAGTATCTGTATTGTTAGAAATAAAAAATTGTATCTCCAGTTTTTCAGGTCAGATGCAGTTAATGACAGTTGTACTATTAAATGTGTCAGTTAAGTCACTTGATTAAAAACTCAACAAAGCAAATTGCTATTTTTATTTTATATCTAAAAGACATATCATTTTCCTATTTAAAACCTTACTTTGTTTTCTCTAAATTTATAACAATGGAGATACGATTATTTACCTCTACGGTACAGATATTAAAACAAATAAAAAGTTTTAAGCTGATATTTTATGAAGTATTAGGAAAAGTTCCAGTTTTAGCTAATATTTTTTTATTTTCCAGCTGACCTTATTTATCACGCCAAATTCAAATTTTAAGTATCTGTATTGTTAGAAATAAAAAACTGTATCTCCAGTTTTTCAGGTCAGATGCAGTTAGTGACAGTTTGTACTATTAAATGTGTCAGTTAAGTCACTTTATTAAAAACTCAACAAAACAAATTGCTATTTTTATTTTATATCTAAAAGACATATCATTTCCTTATTTAAAACCTTAAACTCTGTTTTCTCTAAATTTATAACATTTATACGATTATTTACCTCTAAGGTACAGATATTAAAACAAATAAAAAGTTTCAAGCTGATATTTTATGAAGTATCAGGAAAAGTTCCGGTTTTAGCTATTATTTTTTTATTTTTCAGCTGAACTTATTTATCAAATTCAAATTTTAAGTATCTGTATTTTATAAATAAAAAATTGTATCTCCAGTTTTTCAGGTCAGATGCAGTTAATAACAGTTGTACTATTGAATATGTCAGTTAAGTCACTTTAAAAAACTCAACAAAGCAAATTGCTATTTTTATTTTATATCTAAAAGACATATACCATTTCGCTATTTAAAACCTTAAACTCTGTTTTCTCTAAATTTATAACAATGGAAATACGATTATTTACCTCTAAGGTACAGATATTAAAACAAATAAAAAAAAGTTTCAAGCTGGTATGCTATGATAAATATCAGGAAAAGTTCCAATTTTAGCTATCGTTTTCTTATTTCTCTTAATAATAAATATTAAATGCAACGTAGTCCGTATACGTAATACTTAAGTAATACTTAGATTCATCGCAAAGTGGGGCAATGAAAAATTTCCGCCGATGTTGTTTTACGATTGTTTTCATAATTAATGTTATCGCAAGATTTATTTGCTTGTCGCTTCCGCCGTCGGGAGCGAAAGAGCAAGCCGCGCGGAGCGCGCAATAAACTTCCAAGCGCCTTCTTAAGCCGGTGCGCGCGCTCGATCGTGATTACATCGTTTCAATTCGCGCGTGTTATTTCAATCCGCGAGGACGCGGGGACGCGTGCACGACCATCGCAAGGTAGCGTCGCGTCGGTCGGCGCGCGCACCGACTATAGAGAGAATTCCATTGAAGTCGAAGCTTTCCCCGCGCGGCGGGCGCGATAAAAATGCGTGAGAACGCGTCGTCTCCGTCGCTTTGCACCGAGCAGGAAGAGTCGCGGCTCGCGGCGCGCCCGCGCCGATTCCCTCGCGGAGAGAAACTCAATATACGTATAGGCTTCGAGAAGTCTCGGCGAAGGAGTCGCGTTGCCCAAGCGTCGTTTTGCAATAGCGAAACGTCCTCGCTCGCAGGAAGGTCGTCTCGCTCGCGGAGGAGAGACCACCTTCTCGCTCGTCATCGATTGTAACCGCGGCTCGCATCGCGCGCGCGTCATCCCGCTGCAGGATTACGGAGTACGTTCCCCCGCGGAGGTTTTTCGCGCCGTTACATCCGAACGAAGCGAGAAAAAGGGCGTTGAACGTTTCGGGGAAAAGAGCATCGGGCGAAAGGGCCACCGCGCACCGGTGCACGATCGCGCGCCTCTCGCGTTTCTCTCGCCGCTACCTCTGCCTACCCGCTGTGACCTACGGCGAATCTCGCGATCGGAAACGGGAGCAAAAAGATAACGAGCGTTAGCCTTCGTGCCAGACGGTGTACGGCGCGTTGCGCGACTTCTCGCGTGGTCACGCGACACCCCCTCGAAGAGGCACGAAGGCAAAACGTAACGTAACGTGGTGGCGCGGTGCGGTGGTGCGTCGTCGTCTCGGGGAAGGGAAGCGCGAGCAGCGCGAGCGGCGGACCGGACGGACGGAGAAAACCGGAGCCGCGCCTGCTCGTGCAGGTCCGTGCAGGTTCGCGCGCGTTCGGGCGCGCTCGCCCGCGCTCGGCCGTCTCCGGCGCGCCCGAGCTCGCGAGCCCTTCGCCGCCGCCGTACGGCCGTGATTCACAGTCCGGGTCAGTTCGTCGAACGATCGTCGCTCCGTGCGGGAGGACGCGTGCGCGAGAGTGTGCCGCTGTGTGATCACGTGAGAGCAGTGCGGAGGAGAGCAGTTCGATACCTCGAGTTGAGTTTTCGGTGGTGACTAACCCGCGTCCCGCGCGTCCGCGTTGCGTCTCGCGTTGCGTCGTCGTCGTCGTGGTGCCGTACTCGCGCGGGGAGGCACGGGGCCTCCCGTTTGGAAACAAGTGAATAAGTGAAATATAATAATCATCCACCGGCGGGGCGGATATCGCGGGGGTTCAGTGGCGTGCCGAGGGATAATGTGCAGGCGTGTCGGCGACGTGCGGGCCGCCGTCGAAGTTCCACGGAGAGACACGAAAGCCGCCGACGGGCGCCAACACGCGTGACAGGTAAGAACTTAACCTCCACCATCATGGTGCTGGGGGCCTGCTTGGCTCGCCGCCGCGCCACGGCCGAAATTCCTCGTTCGACGACTCGCATTCTCGACGGCGACGGCCGGGTGTCTTTCGCGTAGGCGTGGTTTTTGCGATTTCCCCGTTTATTGTTGTCCCTACGATCGACGTGCGGGCGCTCTGTCGGGTGAAAACTCCGGAGTTCACGCTTCGCGTGGAAAAACCGAACGGATTATCGGAGTGACGGGAATGATATCAAGTTCGTTAATCAATCAAGTTTAAACCTCGCCGGTCCCTTTTGACCGTTGAAACCGTTTGGACATTCCGAAGAGGCAGTTTGGGGCTTCTGTTTTGAATACAACTTTGCGGGCGACCCCCGCGAGTCCCCGCCTCCCGCCCCACCGCTCGTCCGAGTCTCGCTTCCGAGAAATCCGACCTCTTCATTTCTGCTTTATTCTCTCAGTCTCAGGTATATCGGTTTCATGGATGAAGCGAGTGTTGCGAGTCGATTATGGGAGCATAAAGGACCGTTTTATTTTGCATTCGTCGGGGAGCCCGGCTCCGTTTAGCTTCGACTCCGAGCTAGATGCTGCGCGACCGCGTCGGAAAGAAAGCGAGTCCGGTCTGCGTGTTCGAGAACATCGCACTGGAGCAGCGGTTCTTAACCTCTCGACTCCCGCTGAATCCCATTGAATCCAACGCTGTGAACTAGGATTCCATCCGTTTTACCGAGCGTAACGAAAATTCAATTTCATTCGCGATCATACGTATGTGTGTGCCGAGTGGCGCCCATAATTTTCACATTTTTAACGGATTTAGTTCGATCGCTCACAAAGATGTCGGCAAGGCGCGTGGCTTTTTCGGAGCAAAGGCCTGCTTTATTGTTCAAAGACGTCCTAGACGAAGGAAAGTGCGAGAGAAATTGGAGGCGCGTTTTGCGCGCTCTGTTAATTTCCCGTGGCAACAAAGATTCTTTCAATTTTGCAATATCTGAGGATGCTGCGAGTGGATTTTGAGAACCGCTGCTTTAGCTACACCATTGAGAATTCTAAATTGAAGAGGGGAAAGAAGGGTATGATGAAATTTTAAGCGTGACGCGCGAAGCCGTCTAACGGGTCGAAAGAAAGAAAGCGATTAAGAAAAGAAATGTTAACGTGAAAAGTAATTTTTGAATTTTTAAAACCAATTTTTCCCTCCGATCATTTTGCCAATTAAAATTGGCAAATACATTAAAACTGAAGTGCAATGCTCCGTTGTCAGTGAAATACGGATTAATATGTATTAATAAGATACGGAACTTTCGAACTCTTTAACTTTTTCGCGGTGTATATATTATTATACGTTACGTTGTCGACGGAAAGTGACTTAACAAGATTCATTGTGTTCTAGAAAGTATGTTTTGGCGTGTAAAGAAAGAAAATAATGGCCGACATTTGTCGCGGTATTGGACACGAAGCGAAGTAAAATATCGCTCTCTCTCGAGCGATACCGCGATACTCGAGCGATCTTATCTCACAGGATATTTTTTTATATCTGTTACAAACACGTCAATATTCTATTGAAGAATAGTTCCCGCAATTATCTCCTATCTTTTTTCTGAAAACGCTTAGTCAATTCGAAGTCAGTTCTTCTTAATGAAAATTTCGGCATTATTCTTTTGTACTGTATTTAATTTTTTGCATCATATATTTTTCTAAATTTAAACTGTGTCAAAATAGCATTTATTTCGGGCGGAGGATAATGCTTTTTTATTTGATTTCTCGAATTTTTGAACTTGAAATTATTCAGTTCTTATAAATTATGATTCAGTTATGATATACTTTTCACGCATAATTTACTTATATTTCAAATTTTAACATCGGTATATATCTTCGTTCGAAACATTCATCATCCTGGTTATATTGTAGTTGTACAACCTCTCAATATCTGTAGTTATACAACCAACGAGTTTTGGCAGATATTTATGGCTCCGATGTGATTGTTATACGGTATACATAATATACGCATTTGTTTCGCGCAAAGAATATTCGAAATCCATTTCTACTATGTTCCTTATATGGAGCTGGATAATATGTTCTGTCATCCTTTTGCATTCGTTATTATAATTTTTGATCTGCGATATTTATAATATTTTGCGTCACACGAACACGAATACACGATAATAATTTTAGCGGTATAATATGCTTTGTTGCCTTAGTTAAGACAAACACATTTAAATTATAGGATGCGCGGTAAAATATTGACGCATTTTTCAATCATTTTTCAATGATTTATCAATTGCACAAAGGAATAAAATTGCATTTTGAAACGCGTAAAAACACATCAATCGGTGCAATCGGGGAGTTCGTAATAAAATAATATATTCTACGCGGTTCGTAGCCGAGTATGCATACACAATGCGATTTCCCGGAACTGAAAACGAAATATTCACGCGGAAAAAGACATTTCCGCGAGACTTTAATATTTTAATATTGTTTCGGAGAACATAAAATCGAGAATTTTTCGAAGTACGAATATATCGACACGGTATGCCAATAATCTTAATTTTAGTAAATTGACAGCTACGTCGGAATGAGAAATTGACATATAACTAATGAGATATACATTGCCACGTATTAAAGAATTGCGTCATTACTGATTGTGAGCATTATTACTGAAGTTAAATTAAAACGCTAATGAAGGATTTTGTTTTACTGAAAGTTGCATTTGACATTTAATTATCACGACATATAAAATTGACTTAAGTCACACCAAATAAAAAGATTTTACGTTCAAATAAACGTGTTCTTAAAGAAGCTTAGTCTCCAGATTAATTTTGATTTATGTATTTAATTTTAAATAATTAAAAATCTTATAAGTTAATCAGCCAAGCAGTGACAAGATTTCTGAGGAACAACCACTGCAATCCTATCGAGAATTTTTTCTTTAAAAACGAAGCCGGCATTTTTAGGATACTTCATACATATTTATGTTTCCGAGATGCTTGCATATGCATGTGACTTTTTGAATCAAGCCGAAAACAAGCTATTCAGACGCGGGTAGTAAAGTCGTTCTTCGGAGTTTAATATTTCAGTGTTCTCCCGCGGAGCGATCGCCCAGGTACGGAGAATTTTCGGAGTACGCGTGAATATTACACGCGCCTCGTGTTTCGGAGCTCGTGATAAAATAATTCTCACGCTCGCGGTATGATAACGCAGTTTTCACATTCGCGTTTTGAATATAATGCGCGCGCGATACATATATTTCGCGGAGAATCGAAAACAAGAGGATCTCCGAGCGGGCGGGACAGGACGGGACGGGACGGGACGGGACTGAACGAGAAACGTTCACCGGGACGTTTTAATACTTTAATACCGTTTCGGGGGTACAACGCGAGCCCGAGAAATATGTCGCTTAGCGTCGCGTCGTCGTCGTCGTCGCGGCGACTCGCGCGCCCCGAATTTATGCGGCCGGTGTATTCTTCCCTACGGTATTCCGTTGCGTATATATCATTCCCTGAGTCTGGAGCGGTGAATCGCGCGTAATCCACCGCGTTCACGTATAACGGCCACAACGCGCTCTTTATTCCTCCGTCCGCGGCCACAAAACTGTAGCATTTTCGAGCGGTTTGTACTACTTCAAGCTTGAAGGCTCATTGCTTCGTGAAACGTTAGACCGTTTTCAGGGAAAGTAAGATAAGCTCCGCCTGTGTCAACAGTGCCTATACCGAGGATGTGTTTTCCCCCCGGATTCTATCGTGAAGGTAAAAGTAAACATGACGTTACACGGTCAATCTTAACGTTTTTTCTATAAAAACCATATTTGCGTGAATAAAATTCTCGCTCTTAAACGTTAGGTAAATATACCCAAGTTGTTCTAAGATTATGTAAATAATGAGCTTAAAGATATCCGGGTGAAATCACTAAAATCAGTATAGAAACGAATAAAGTAAGCTTTAGTTTTATGCAGTACATAAAGAAAATCTTTTGAAATATTGTCTAATATTCTACAATTGCGGGTGGGCGAAAATATATTATCTTGCGGCACCAGCAACTTTGAACTGCGCCACTGTCTACGGACTATCTCAAGATGGACAGGCATGGATAATGGAGAGATACGTCATCCAGCCAGTCCCGTGTGCGAGCGAGGTGCAGTTTTGAGATGAAGTGTTTGCATGTGTGTGTGCGCGCCCGCCTGCGTGCACGTGTGTCTGTATGTGTGTGTATGCGTGAGAGAGAAGAATCCATTGATGGGAATCGATGCAGCGTCTGTATTATTATCTCTGGTATAGGCGTCTCGTCTGACTTGAGCAACTCCGCGGCGGAAAAGTTAGTTTTCTCGTTAAAGGCGACGATGTCGCGGTGTTAACGGCGATAGTCGTGCCGCACGTGGCACGTTACAGAGAGAGGGAGAGAGAGACACGGAAACGACGTCATTACAATCTCGGGAAGTATGGCGTTACCGCCGGTTGGATTTCGCCTCTTCGCAGGAAGAATATTAAGGAGCGACGCGTCGTTAATTCAAATGAATGCATGTCGTAATAAGGTGGCAATCTGTTCATACTGCACGAAATCGCGAAATGTAAAAATTAGTATATATAATTAAGTAGCAACAATGTAAAACATATAGTCGATTCAATATAAATAAGAGTTGTAGTTTCTACCTCTCTCACACAGCATAGTCACAAACGAAAAGTTACGTTAATTCAAGAAATACATCCGCAGAATGTATTCAAAACGTTTTAGTAATACCCGTGAATACTTGATAAGCGAACGCGTCGTCTGGAGTCAGATTTATAATGGCGCATAAGCGCGATGAATGGACAAGAGGCGGGGGAGGGTGAGTTGAAAGTATGAATGGATTAATCAATTTATGCAGGCGTAGTCTTTGCCCGCATATCCCGCGACTGTCGTGGGATCAAAAATTTTTAGTTGCGAACGGCAAATATCCTACGAGAGAGAAAGAGGTGTGAATGTGTACAAAAGAGAAATCGAACGTACGATAGCGATTGAAGTTAATTTGTTTAACAAGATTAATTTCAGTATATCAAATATAATAAAATAAGTTGATACGTGTGATGATAAGGCGAAAGGAAATATATACAAGTTTAAAGAGAGATATGTAATTAGTTTAAAAGTGAAATTTAATTAGATGGGATATTTCTTGTTTCATTTATAGAGATAAAATTAGAGATTCATAACAGCTGTATAATTTAATATCGAGACAGGCATAAAAAACTTTTTGGATTGTCCGGCTTTTCAGAATTCCTTTTCCTCGCCGTTTATTTTTATCTACTTTAACGTTTCGTTCTTTCCATAATAAATATTTAGATATACTTTCCTATGTATAAGGTAGCGAGTGTGTCGATACGTAATACTTTCAGAGCACGTTCCTCGATAGGCGACAGTGCCGGCACGGGGTTAAGCGACACATTGCCCTAATTGCATGTAACGCGATCTCTATCTTTCGTAACGGTACTCTCGGCCGATTCGCTTAATAAGAAAACTTTGTTACGGCGTGCCGTCGGAATTGCGAATGTATCGTGCCATCGATGAGAGCAAGAAAGCAGCCGTGAACTCGCGCGAATGACTGGTCACTGAATCATTCGCGCAATAATCCACGCCTGCACACCCGGGAGGCGCTCGACCGCGCCGTATTGCTGCACGCGCGCGACGATACATCTATATATATACGCATTCTACGTGTGCGTGTGTGTATAACGCCTCACACGCGTGGTGTATCATATCGCGACGCCCGTGCGCGAATAAAGCCGGTTCCGCTTGCCAAATATGCGTCTACCCGAGGCGGATATCATATCACATATATAGATAGTGTAAAATATGTGACTAGGTTTGGTAAACTCTTCGTATATGGAATATCTTAAAATTTTCGTTCATATACTTGTATATATAATAAACTAAATTACATTACATGCTGTACTCTAGTTTATTGCATGCAGGTATGTGGAATTTTATATAAATACACATATATGTATGTTTTATCTATATGATATAAAATGTAGTGTATATGGAAGAAGAGATATTCCATCTCTAATTAAATTTAACTTTTAAACTTATTATTTTTAAACTTGTGCATATCTGCTTTTATCTTTATATCAACTTCTATTTCATTATATTTAATGTGCGGAAATTCTTCTTCTTGTTAAACAATATATTTATGTATATATGCAGTTGAATTTATAAGAAATTTTCGAATGTTGTGTCACCTTTTTGTTTCAAAACTTGCAAATGTAAGATGTTAATAGTAATTTAGTAATTTAGCAATTTTATTTTTTATATACTATTATTTTTGTATATATTGTTATACACATATACACGTGATGCATCTGACGACACTAAAATCTCAAACTTACATTCTGAGAGATGCGTCACACGTCCGACAAGTGTGCATTCGAGAAGTCTGGGCGGTTTGTCTTTATCTTTCTCATTATCGATATGCTAATCAATAGATAGACATGACTGCTGCTCTATAAATAGATCGACGGCGTCGCGTGCATAAAATCTGAATAAACTCGTACACGAGTTTGCGAATTATTCAGGACAACTGATAGAGTTGATAACAATTGAAGGCATTCCTCTATAATTTCTAAAATTAAAAAAGTATGTACTGAATGTTGATCAGTATCAATCACGGAAAAGGTACTATACTAACAATAAATCAATGGCCGGTATTCATAGTCTTCAAGATCGTCTTAAGTAATGTCTTAAGACGCTAATACGGCTCTGTGATTGGTTCATGACATCTTAAGATTGAACTTAAGACGGTCTTAAATAACTATGAATACCAGCCTATATTTTTCTCTTTTTTAGAAAAATGCAATATTAGATTATTTTATGAGTATATATTTTCAAAAGGATATGGAATCGTAATTGCACAATTCTTTGTTGATTATTAAATTATTATTCTTAATATGATATTATTTTAGTTGCGTATGTTTATGTGTGTATACACCTAAAATAATTCATATTAAGTTATAATTATTTTGAATTAACCTTTTCTTCCGAAAGAGGCTGTATTTTAGTAAAAAAGGTAGAAAACCATGACACCGTTATAATCTCCCATACGTCGTATAGAGGCACGATTCCGCGAATTAGATCCTTCTCTATAATCATCTCATTCCGACTCATTTATCATCCTGCCAATCGAGATGAATATTCAAGAACATATTATGCAAGAGATTCATCGTTTTCGTTTCGGTGCGCTTTAATTTCGCCATTGCATACGTTCCGTAACATATTAAATACGCATAATAAAGGTGTGCGTTTTAGGTGTGGTGATATGTTAAATTTCATGCCTTTTAGACATGGTTTCGATGACAGATATGTTATTATCCTATAGTCAGTAGCATGTACTGCATGTAACATGAAGCATACATATTGCAAGTCACAGTTTATAGAGCTGAGCTTAACTATTTCGTTTAATATTTCTTGTTCTTTTTTTCAAGCGTGCTTTTATTTAGCAAATATCTCTGATTAATTTCATTAAATAATATAATATTCGAGAAAAATATAATTGTGTGCAGTAATGACAATATTTTATATTTTTTCTTCAGGTTAAAAATATTTCTTGGTATTTTATATTTTGGTATCTTATCTCTGTTATGCGCACTTACAACATGTAATAAGTATATACCGGTATATACATGTATGTTTACAAGTTATTAAGAATTTTGACTTTGTTTCATATGAATTTTTACGGACTGCAACGTCGCACATTAATGTGGAATAAAAAAAAAACGAGGAAGAACATTCTCCTCGGTCGAGAATTAACGCGAAACATGAATTCATGCGTCGTCGATCTCTGTATTTTCGTGCAATTAGTACCATGTGCGAGCATTTTTTTCATGTTCTCGAGTTTTCGAGAGAGAGAGAGAAAAAGAGAGGATGGTCAGAGCCATTAATCTTCAAGCAGACCGAACGCGCTACAAGTGGTTTAAAATTCAAACGATTTCAGGGTCTTTTCGGTCTTGCGTTCGAAGGCCATCACCTTAGAGATAAGTGTGTCTTTCGATCCTCATTCTGATAATAACGGTCGGGGCCCTTCTTTTCCGAGGCCTTTCTTCTCGAGACGACGAAAAAGAAACATGTATACATATCTCCTTTTGTCCTCGCCGAAGCTTGAGCGCGAACCCTAGCGATTTCGCAATGAAAGTGCGAAGTCAAATTAGCTTTTGTCGAGACCAGCAACGACGATTCTCTTTCCTTCTCTTTTTGTTTTTCGATGCCCTCTCCACTTGCCGCTTTACTTCACCATCATTATAGACCCTTTGTCTTTCTTCCTGGAACTCGTTTCGGGCCCATCGAGATGGGCCCAGCGAAAGCGGGACCTGTGAAAACGATCGCATTCTTGATCCTGTTCGAACCTGTCGAGCCGATTTTAACCTTGAATTCTTCGATTTTGCGTCGAAATAAAGACGTTTTAAATTTTTAGATTTATAATTTCCACGGGGAATTTTATTGTTATATATATTCTGAGTTTTCGAGTTACCCTTTCTAAATCAATTTTAGAAAATATGATTATACGTATATTAAAAAATAAGACAAATAAAAACTATTTCAATTTTTACGGGAGAAGGAATATTTCTTATTATTAAGTACGTTAGCGATCTTTCTTTAAAGTTAATAGACAAAAAAAGATTTTTAAATTAAAAATATATTTCTACAATAAAAAATACTAATTAATTATCATTTTACGTGAAAATTCAAAACCGAAAGCTTTTATTTTTGCGCTTGAATACATTAGCATTTATATTTTATAAGCATTGTATATAACAATTTTATGAAACTATAAATTTTTAATTCAATATAAATCTGCATGGTGTAAGAGTCTTTTTAATGCATACGCGTGAACTACATAAAACTATACGACCAACCTTTATTTCACGTTAATGACTTTGCACATGGCAAAACCGACATGTGGAAATGTAATTATCTTGCACTACTACCGCGTGTAACGTGATCGTAATAACGTGTCCAGCCCAATCATAATGATTCCTGCGATACGATGATTATTTCTATAGCAGCGACTTAAGAAACGTTAATTGAGTAAGGATTTAGCATTAGAGCGACCTTCGTCGTTGACACACTGACATTGTAAGATAATAGTGATTCAGTAACCATCGTGTTTGCTATTTTTCAAACGACATTTCTCAGACACGAATACTCATTACTGTGCTCCTAAGAGTTTGGCGTGAAAGACACAACTTGTAATTTCAGTCATCGACTTTCTGTTTTAAACAGTCGCTATTTTGTTTCTCGATTAAACGAATCTATCCAACATGAGTTGAACAAAAGTAAAATATAAAATTACATATGTCACGCATATTTGATATCGTGGCATTTATGTAAAATTTCTTTTGCAATATTAAATCTGGTTAATTTGCTCCTTTAACAACACTGAAATTTATAAATAGCATTTTTATTTGTATTCAATTTTTAATTTTTTAATTTGTGCCAAAAAAATAAGTTGGTTACAAAATGACGAGTCAACAAAGAAATAATTTAATCTCGTTCACACCATTTGAAGAACATTGTTTATATTTATTTGCCCTTCACTTTGTTTCTCTCTCGCATTATTTTTACATTTTTGAAATAGTCCGAAACTTTCAATATTGATGAAGGAATTAAATCTTGCTATTTTTGGGACACTTTTAAAATAATATTTAAAAAATATTGTTTATTTCTTACAGGTTACCTACAATGTTTCCGAATTTTGTAAACAATCAAGAAAGCATCTTACTGGTTTTATCCACATGGCATAGTAAATGATAATTTTGAATTAAAATTTTAACGAAGTATATATTATTAGTATTTAAAGGATGGAAGGACGATGGGTAAAATGGATTTTGGCCTAAAAAGTGTAACGCAAATTATGCTATATGTACCTACTCTTACGTTTTTTAGGTCGCTGAATACGATGGTAGCATTTTTATTCGTCTGAACCCGCACAAAATAGTCACTTTCTTATTCAAAGAACCTAAGCCTCAGATATTGCGCAGTTTTAAGGATATTAAAATGGTCAACTTCCACACTGCCCCCCTAGAGGCGGTTAGGTTTTTTAAAGGTAGACCTTTGCCTTGAGCTCTATTGTACTTTCGTATTATACCTACTGTACTGTATAACGTTTCGTAAATCATTTCTTGTCAGAATCTGAAGAGGCTCCGACATAAAATATATTATTTAAATATTCATAATGTGCGTAGGTATATTATATAACTGCACAATGTATGCAGGTGCACATCTGATGAGACTTAAGATTCTTTGAAGTGAAGATTCTTTAAAAGTGATTTATTAGAGTACCCTAAAGCGAATTTTGACCTTTTTCCCACGGGTTTAGAATGCAGAAAATGCTACCATTGTATTCAACGATCCGAAAAACAAGAGATGTATTTATAACTTGCGTCACATTTTTTTGGCCAAAATCAGTTCATTTTACCCATCGTTCTATGCTTTATCTATTAAAATTTCTAGAAATAAATTTATTAATTTTATTGTCTTTCATTTCGCTGTCTTTAAAAGCTATTTTTAAGCGATATTTAAAGAATTTCTAAATTAAAGGACAGAAATTATTATGTAAATGAAACAAAGACAGCTTCTTAATCTCTTAATCTTTATCATATTTTATCAATGGATATCTACGGCAAGTGTCAGTGCAATTATATTTTGCTTCTCAAAATTCGAAATAAAAATTTTTCAGAGTTACTACGTACTTTTTTTCTAATGAAATTTTCTGGGATCTTCGGTGTTTTCTTCTTCAATAAAAGTTGACTCGGGAAGAGTCGGTCTTTAATTATTGACAAGAGAAACGAGTTGGTGGAACGGTGTTCCTTGGCAACGTGTTTTACGTGTTAATCAAACACGCGATCAGCTTCACCTGTCGCGCACGACAGTGGCTGGAGAGAGGATGGGTAGGGGTTGGCTTTCTATCCGCGACATCGGGCGTTTCTCATCCTGGCGAGTTTACCCGGGCGATAAAACGGCCTCTTGGCGCGGCTACACCGAGCAAATTGCAGGACGGGAATGTCGGTGCCGTTCTGCTCACGGGGAAACTCCGTGCCGGAATGGCCTCGGATCCTTCCATCCACGTGGATCTTCGAATAAAAGAGTCGACCAGCTGTAAAACGGTGAACCGTTATTACGAGGAGAAGCGTGGAGAGGGAGGGGGTGGTGGTGCGGTGGTGGTTTGGGCGCTATACCGAAGCCGTCATCCTCGGGCGACGTTATACTCGGTAACTCACAGCCCGTGACCCTCTTTTTTCTTTTTCGTTTTTCCGCCCTCCTTTTTCGTCCGCTGAGGATACAAAGCGAACTGGTGAATGAGACGATCAAACGAATCGCGATGGACCACATGACGACACGATGACATTTGAAGATAATAGTAAAAACATAATTGAAATGAATGATGTTCAACAAGCGCGGCGTTGTTATTTTTTATTGTAACATTCGAACTTAAACTAAACTAAATTCTTTAAACCATAAGTAACTGGTAATTATTATTAAATAATAATATGAATTAATAATTATAACAGTCATAATAATGATTGCAGATACATATTCAAATGTATAGCAAGAATAATTGAAACTTTTCTTAATAGAATTGTGAAAAAAGAAAAAATTATTTTTTCCAAATTTGGTCAAAATATAATAAGGAACTTATATAAATTTATATGGGTTTATCGACAAGATTAAATAAAACGATATCAATAACTGTTATATTTCGTACTCTCTTTTTTGATCTTTGATAATGATCGTTATGATAAAGAATCAGCTTACCGTGTTTATGATGTTCTGGCTTTCATTGGATTTTATTCACAGTGAAAGAGAATACTCTTTTTTGACATCCTTTTGCCTTTCATCTCGCGTTGTCGCGTAAAGAGAAAAGGAGAAATTGGAATAGATGGATAGAGCGAGAGCGCAAGGATCAAACGAACGCAAATTATTTCCGCTTCCAAACGAAATAATCCCGTTCGTATCATCGTCGTGGAAACAACGAAAAGCAATTTTCTCCACAAGTACGAAATAGTTACGGTGGGTCTATACTGGGGTTCCGTTTTAATACCAGCTCGGCACTGTATGTGCAAATGAACTCAGTCGCGGCTCAAAGAAATCATCATCCTGCGATTTTACTTCATCTGATCGTGTCATCGTGATCTATTGTATCCGCACTTTAATATTTATTTCTGTTACAATCTCTTCACAGATAGCTTTCTTAGAGTTCTAATGAAACCATCGTGTTTTATAACACGCATTTGCAGATACGCCATTGTGCAAATAATCCATTACCCGTCGCATTAAAGGAATAGTAAATGTTATAAAATTTTTTTTTTATAAAGCGATTTTGTACTACAACACTTGAGAATAATTATTTGTTGCACAGATTTAAAACACATATATTTATAAAATTATATTTCTAGACGGTAAAATAAAATTCTATATACTTACATTTTTTTTCATGTATATTTACTTATTTACTTTTTTGAAAGTGCAAATAAGAGAGTTGCGAAGAGAATCTTCTTGCCTTGCTCTCGCTCTCTCTGTCACCTTGATAACTGTGTAACGTAAGACTGCGATAGGCGACGAAATATTTCTATGACTATGTCATGCGCGGTATTAACGAAATTACTGTGGTTATCGGGGGCGTAATTAAGACAAATTACCGGTACACGAGCGATGTTATTTTTGCCTGCCACAAAGTTGCACGACTAGTTATACTTATTGTTACAAGGTTGTCAAATAATAGATCCGTACTACGTCATTATCGTAATGTTATACTTCACTATTTTCTTTCTGCCTCTGGCTAACTTCGAGAGAAAATCTACAAATTGCGATTTGCAACATTTTCTCTCTCGAAAGAGTTCTCGAAAGAGAGCTCTTTCCGCGAGATTTTTCTTTCGGAAGAAATGAACGAACTTTGCACTGATTAGATCGATCGAAAAGACATTACTACAACTTCATTCATTTAGCTCGAATTTAACAAAGTTCTTAGATTTCGCTGCTTTATTTCGATCGATACGAAAACCAATTTTGAATTCAAGTTTCAATTATTCTATTAAAATGATTTATTCTCAACTACTATGCTATATACTTTGTAAATTTTCTTTATTGATTATAATGGAATTTGGGATTGGATCATTGAAGTTTTTATTGTATTAATCCTTCGGATTTTTATGATTTAAATTTTTATTTATATATAAGTGTGTCTTTTTCATTACTTATTAAAATATATCGTAGAAAATTTAGACTTGTGTGTATAAATATAAGTTAAAAATAATTTTTTATTTTTATTTTTGTTTGTAATTAAGCGCGATAGTAGAATGCAATGAGAACACGTGTCTAGAAAATTAATGTAATCCGTTCTGCGTTCTTGTTCCTCTGTATACTTAGTGGTACACGGAATATTAGGCTAGGCTATTCTAATCGTTGATGGAAAGAATCGCGTGTCGCCGCTTCCCGTCACGCGCTGATGCCGCTGTGAACATGGCATAAGGGCACTGGGACGCCGGAAGTGAATGTAAATACCTGGCGTTGCTCGTTGGGATTCCAAAGAAGTAAATGGTGTCATTAGCAACTAACAATATCTTTAGTGTAGAACATCTGAAGGTATATGAAAAGGCCCTCTTACTCCGAAATTACTATACGAAATTTTTTAAAAGCTTTGTTATCAGTCTTATCTATTTCGTGCAGTATATTTCACATCACAATTCGTTCTTTACGACTGTCATGTATATTTTTATTCGTTATTTTCTCTAGTTTGTAGTTAGACTAATAATAAAATAAGACTTGTATTTCTCGGATAAATTTGGGCTAACCATATATGGAATAAATTCGATATTCTTGTTTACAATAATATCTGAATTCCGTTAATGACAGTGAATGGACCAGGTATTTCCATACGAAGTAGGCGTTTAGTTAGTGTCTCTGTGTCAACGCGAATTTGTTTGAATTATCTGGTGATATAGGAGACATTATCGTAAAACTACTGTCGGTGCAATTTCCAATTTTGCTTGGTCTCCTTGCACCGCATTCGCGCGTCAATTTTTTTTCTTGCACAAGCCGACCACGAGCTTTTTGCATTTGCGTCGATATTATTTCTTGCCAGTTTTAAGCGTCGGGAAAACCAATTAACGGAAAGCTGAAAAAAAATCATATCATTGAAAAGATTATCTATACCTTGGAGCTTTAACTTATTGTTTTCTCTTTGTTGGAAATGTCTTTTAGTTGAAGTTATAACTATTGCGAGATTAAGGGCCAAAGCACATGTGACAGTCGTAGTCGTGGACGACGTAAGGGCCAAAGCACATATGACAGTCGTAGTCGTGGACGTAAGTAACGCACAAGCTTTGGCGTATCCTGATTTGTCAGGTCGAGGACTACGACTATCGTATATCGCTACGCCATGTTATGTGCTTTGGCTCTAAGTAACGCACAAGCTTAGGCGTATCCTGATTTATCAGATCCAGGACTACGATCGTCGTTTATCGCTACGCCATGTTATGTGCTTTGGCCCTAACTTTCTTTTGTACAATACTCGAACGAGATATCTCTATAGCGTCCTGCTTTCTAGAATGCAAAAGTAGTAATGTTTTGTCGTTGATTATAGCTATGGCTGGATTTCCTTCCTCTTTCATTGAGATGATGATAATCAAAGAAGCACTTAATGTTTCGCATTGATGTTTCTTTGTCCTCGCAGTAATTTGTATCAAAACCTAAACGAATCGTATAATGTATAATTTTCTCGTAAATGCGTTTTTATGAGAAACATTTTTTATGAAAAAAATTTTGTATAGTAGATATAATTTCTAATGATATATCTAGTAGATATAGTTTCTATAAAAAGAGAAAATACGTAGGATCCATTTATTTCCTTTTTTGTATGGTCAAAATTAAAAAAAATATATAACCGGACTTATAGAGAGACTTGCAGACTTAATTTCCGCGGTGGAATCCGTCGGGATTACTGTGAGCAAATTTTCCCAGACTTTCACAAATCGAATGCAAATCACAGACTTCCCGGCTTCATGTAAGAAATAATACCAATCACTTAGCCGTGGTGGAAAACCGTTAACTCGATTCTGCGGGCCATTATTTTACTTCGGAAATACCGGATTCCGAGGAATTATATGTTCGAAAGCGCTTTTGCGAGACAAATATCAGAGTTCATGTAGCAAGTGAAGTCTGTTGCCTCTTTATATATTGCAATTCTGTTCAAGACCTTCGGTTTATCTGGGGAGAAGCCGCACTTAATATCCGCGCTGAATAGCAGTAATGTTTGTTATTCTGGCGTCATCAAAGAAATGCAAATCGAAACAAATGTTTAGCTTCGTGCAGCATAATAACAATCGCTTATTGTTGGTTGCAGCATGGAGATGGAGCCATTACTCGATTATGCAATGTCTATCCTGAAAAACCTACCCTCGAATATTATAAGCTTGAAAACACTTTGCGAAACAAAATAGCATGTACTAAGCCGTGTATAGCTCTTTTACGTATTCCTTCTCGAGACTCTCTCGAGCTATCTTAGGTTTAATTCGTGAGAGTTCGAAGCGAAAAACCTAACCGCAGATTTAATACCCCGGTTGAAGTGTCGTGTTTGTTAATCTTGAATATCAATCGAATGCAAATTACGACAAGTATTCGGCAAATAATAATTATTTGATGCTGACGGGCAAACATAATTCGAAAGTTTAATGACTCGGAAAGACTTCGAACAAATAGCACAATTTGCAACAATGAAGCTCTCACAATGGCGCAAGGTATAGAATTTTAAAATATTACGAACAAGGTATATAAACACATGAATAGAAATAAAACACGATAAAACATTAAAAAATACAGGGTATAAATTGAATTAGATTAGATCTTAAAACCTGGGATTTAATGGCTGATTGTACCTGATTAAGGTAGAACAAGTTTTAAATAATAAAATTAGTAGCTGTTTTTGAGATAATTCCATGCTGTTAAATAATTATATGATGATAATAAATACATTTTTTTTACAATACTGTTATAATATATCATTATCTAATTACATAATTAGAAAATCAGTTATATATCTCATTCGTTCAATGGTTTCAATTATTCTATCCGAGCTTACACCGTTTAAAATGAGTTAAGCTTCGAGTATATCGTTTTGCCGAAGTTCAGGAAGTTGAACTATCACTTCATTGCCATTTCATCCCCCAAGGCCTTCGAGTTATTCTTGAATCAAGAAGATCCGAGGACTTAATCTCCGTCGCGAAGCATTATAATCTGTCTTGTTCTCGGAATATAAATCGAATGCAAATTGCCAAGCGATTTTCCGAGCGATTCAGGAAATAATACCTATCGATTAGCGGTGTTGAGTGCCGTTGCATGATTACCCGGAATCTCCTGGGAAAACGAGCGACTCGCGTTGCTTATCGGACGGATCGATCGATCGTCGTCGTCGAAAAGATTAGATAAAACGGATATACGCGAAAGGATGGTCTTGGTCTTCACCTTGCGAATCTTGTTACATCAGCTCGAGCGTTGGTTCTTACGCGCGTACTTGCGGCTGTATTAGCTGCCTATTATGCGAGAGAATCAATGCACGAGAATTTAATAGTTTTCAGCCCATAAAACGAAAAACGAGCGCCCTGTCGTACGCGCGAAACAATTACGCCCGAGACGCCGCGCCGCGCCGCGTTACGCGTTGTACGACGGTTTCTTTCGCTAAGCAAAACAGTTATCGCTAAGAAAACTGCACATTACGAAATGCTGCAGGAATGCGTGACAGTACTTTGCCGAGAATAATGCGGTGACTCGAACGCACGTGCGAAAAACACATACCTAAGAGTGAAAAAGAAATAAGAAAGAGCGCACGATTGATAAATGTGCGACTATTTATATCTGTATAATACTTCTGATAGTTTCAAAGGCAGATGTGTACATTCTAATGGAACTTTGTTACGAATTATTATTTATTACGTCAGCGTTAACTATATTATTCAATTCATTGCAAATATTGTATTCGTAAGCATTTTTATAGTTGATAAAAGATTTCAAAATGATTTTTATTTTAAAAGAAGTCGTAACAAGACATAGTGTGTAAATATATATTCTTTTCTAAATCAAAATAACCGCACGGCTTTTTTTCACTAAAATTTTCTAGGTATTATGATTTACGTTCTTTTCAGCTATATTGCGCCATGTATGGCATAATATCACGTTCAAGTTCCACGCCTTACATTTCTCGAAGAATTCTCACGGCTGAAATAATGAGGCGTTTTATATTTTTTTGACTGACTAATGTGGACCGCGACGATCGAATATGGTAATTAATTGGAAAGGATAGCGGACAGCAATCGCGGTAGCCGCAGATGTTAGCAGACGTATCCGTCACTCTCGCATACCTTTTGTGCGCTCCACTCTCGTATTTTCTCTTTCTCCATCTTCGTGGACTTAGTGTCCTCGCATACCGGAAATCTCGTTCACAGATACAGATCGCGATACCGCGGCGCTATTTTCAAGAAGCCTTTTTGAAACGATGACCGAGTCACCCGCGTGACTAAAATTGTCGTCTCTTTCTCGTCGCACGAATTAATTTTCTACGTCGAGAATGTTTTTGAAATCTCGAACCCGCGCGAGCATACGCTGAATACCTGCACTTTTTGATGCCACTTCGTGACATCCAACTTGTTAATTAACATGAATTATTGTGGACGAAGATCACAAGCGCCGCGCGTATACAATAATTCCGACACGTGAAGATGAGACGAAAAGATAGGGTAAGAATTACTGATAAGATTCTAGAATAGTGAACGCATACATTCACGTAATTCTTAAAATATTTAGTATACAAGTTCTCTACATAATCTTTTTTCAAGATTGTCGACTAGGCGACAGATCATTAGTGGACATGTACATGTTTTATATCAGATCGGGCTTCTTTAAAATTCTCGACTTATTTCTCTTAATTGGTCTGGTAACATTATACATGTATCACCGTATGTGTCCGATGTCGAACTAATTAAGTGTTAACTTACACATATCTAACTAGCTTTCTCTAAGTATAGACAAGTTATTTGAAGTTGTAATATACTTTCTTTTGCATAAAAATCATACAAGCAGATAAACAGGAAATACCTACAGTTATTTTAGTCTCGAAATCTACTTGCGGAAGAATATTATATATTCCTTAATAATAATTTAAATTCCTCAAAATGTTTCTTACTTGTTTTGTGCAATTAAAAATCAAGTTTGTGCAAAATTATGCGCCATCCTCGAAATGTCATACGATTTTTATTTGTTTGTAAGCGATTTTGACCGAAAAACCGTTCGATTGAATTGCGGAACGAGATGTACTCAGCGAGGTCGTTCGACGTTCCCAATAATCGATCCGTTACACACCGGTAACAAAGTGCACGCTCACCGACGGCTCCGGAGCCGTTGAACTTGTTAAGAATGAGATTTCGTTCACACCGCCTTGCCGGCACCGGAATCAATAAAGAGCCCGGCGAACTGAACTGGGTTAATACAAAAGCAGAGCGGTGCGATTCGGTGCGAGAGCTGCTCCGCTCCGTTCCATTCCACGTACGCGCGAGCCTATTCTCTGCTTCTGCTCTTTTTACCGGCGCGCATGTAATGGATTACACGATTTAATCCGCTCTGTATCTCGCGTGCGCAATTCTCAATCGACGTCTCTCCCCTTTTCCTCTCTCTTTCTCTTTCTCTTTCTCTTGTTATTATCACTTACGTATACGATCTACAAGTGTTCGTAGACAAGTCATTACTCGGAACATTATGAATGCGTTTCAGTCACAATATGCGTTTTTCATACACTTTTATCATTGAAAAATAGCTACGCTGCTCCATTTACGTAAAATTTTTAATTTATACACTTTTCCATCTTCGATCTTTTGTTAAATAATTTATAAAACTATACTGATCAATATACTTAATTATAATAGCTTACTTATCGTCAAGTTGCTTTTAAACCTTTATATTTTATTAGGTTATTCTATAATTACAGAGTGTAATACGTATATTTATCGAGTATAATCGAATTCTCTTCCAGGAAAGATTGATTGAACATGCTGTCTATTAAAATTTAATTAAATCTTACTTTTTGTGGTCTTGTTTAAAGAGTTTTGACGCTTATTAAGATATAATATTATCTCATCTCTGGTTGGCATATAATCAACATATAATATTATAATATTATCTTTTTTATCTTCCAATAAGCGTTTCCTCCTCCGTCTCCTTCCCACTCTACTCTCTGCTTTATCTTCCCTTTACTTTTCTCTTTTCTCGCCGACCTAGCCAGAACGTACGGCCGACCGTATAACGCGGTCGCGCTATTAAATCTAAGTGGCTTAAGGCCTTAAAGTCCGTTTCGCGCCAATAAAAAGTAGATGAAATTACATTGGCCGGCTTGCGGCTTACCCTACCCTCCGGTCGTCCTCTCGCTTCGCCACCAGCAGCCTCGCCCGAGAAAAATCCGCCGCCGCCACCGTATTCACGAGTTATCGCGCGGATATCGCGCCTTTACCCTCGGAAACGGTTCTTACTCGTAAGCAAAATGACGCCGATGGCAACGATACGCACGCCCGCGCCGCTGGCTGGATGGAGTTTTGTAGCGGACAATTTCGTCGAGAGATAGCATCGCCGCGCGCGTTCTCTTTGGAAAAGAGATTACCGGATAAGGGTCGCGAGAGTCGCGGTTTGTAAATATGTGTGTGCTCGGTGTCTTTGGGCGAAGCTTGCGCGTCAGCTTTCGCACAGTTACCCCCGCACTAGAACGGGAAAATTAGACGGCGAGAAAAGGGGGACTATAACTCGTTCCCTTGGAAACTCGAGGTATTTTTATATCCGTGCGAGAGAACGCTTTCTTTCCTTTAACCTCTTCTCTCTTTTCTCTTCTGGTGTTATTACGGTTTCTCGCAGTCTATGACATGTTACATATGCTTATAATAGGTCTGCTTAGCGAAAAGGTATCTTGAGGGTGGCTTAACCATTATATACGGTTAATTTATTTGTTTCTCCACATCTCATCCCAAGAGAGAAAATTTAGGAGATAAAAGTTAATTATTATGTATAAATTAATCGACACTAAATTTTAAATATTTTTAATATCGATGTTCGATATTAAGGCCTGTTTCGAAACTCTCGATAAGGCATCTATGATGAGATGTTTCCTTTCTCTCTCATGAGGCGTGGACTTCGCCTCAGCCTCATGCAATAGATTCTAGGAGTCGATATGACATCTCGTTACGCGCTCGACGGTTCCACTCGGCTTTGTTTGCGCATAACGATCGCAATTATCTCGGCGCGACGTTATCCGCAATGAATCACCTGCTAACCTGACGTAATGCGTGCCTGCTGCAATTTGATGTTGCTACGACGTATTTAGGACGAGGAACCTTAGCGTGGTGTATCATCGTGATAATACGACGATAAGTGCAGATTGGCTTTAACTTGCTCTTACCTGGTAAGGCGACTCGCACTCGCTATGAGTCAGCCGACATTAATCCATTCGATCTCACAATACCACTTTTGGGAAATGCTCAATGTCATGTCATTTGATATGCCGCGGATATGTGTCACGTAGGCTAGAAACACAATAGAGAGATGCAAATATAAAAACGGTAATTTTGAATGTAACGAGAAAGGATTTCTTCATGTGATATACTGATTCATCTGATATAGAATTATTTTTATGGATATATTATTTTTATGCAGGAACAGTTAGAGAAAATTAGGTAAATTAATGGATAAATAAAAAATTTATTTGGCTTACAAAGTAACGCTCCTGATAGAGCAAATTATTTATAGAAATTACAAAAGTTTATTTAATAAGTTAATGATATATAAATATAGAAACAACTAAAAGTAAGAATAACAGCAACAATAATATAGAAGTATAAAAGATGCTGTAGGCATGTTATTTTACATTTTTATGTTATTAGAAATGCACACATGCGCACACAAACAAATTATACTTAGTGTTCCAGAAATAGAACTATAGAGCAAATAAGTCCATTCGTGATCGAATGGCCGAACAAAAGACGCACTATTATAGTCGTACTTAATGCAAGCCAGCTCGGGTAGCATCTGTGCGAAAGGCATGACGGAAATATAATCAATAAAGTGCATCTCGATGGGCTTAATCGCATAGACAGGCCGGCCGCTTCGTTAACCCTTTCAATGAAAATTAATTTAACAAGGTCTTGCATTAGCCTTTTCTCACGAGGACGCTTCCCTTTTTCTTTGTTTAGAAAATCCGCGCGTAACTCGGTCAGATTAATAAACAGCTTTAAATTTAGCATCTACTTAATGACATTTTTGTCGAGCTGTTTGTTGTTGATATAAAATGAAAAATGTCAATAATAATTTCCTATTAATAACTATAAAAAGTAGTGAAGTATTTGTTATAATAAAAATGCAATAAACTTAATATATTCGGATATGTTAAAACTTTGCACGTATATATAATAGGATTGTAAGATTTCTTTTAAAAAAGCTTTTAAAATATAGTCTATCACACATTTTTTAATGTTTTAATAAATTTTAGAACTTTTCATATTTTTTCTTGTATTTTAATACATTTTTTACATATGTAAATAGATATTTAGATCGTCGGTAAATATATCCGTGCCATTATTAATAGCATTTAGAATGTCATAAATTATAGCAACCCAGAAATCTCATTTCGTTTCTTTTCCCAGACGATGAATTATGCGCGTTTTATTATGACGCACATGACATGCAAATCTAAATATAAGCACGCACGGACAATGTTTCAGCAAGACGTATAGCGATGTGCCGGAGGCTCGCGTTGCTGCTTATGCTGAAGGGACGTAAATCAATTTTAGATAATCCTATTAAAACTGATACGCGGCGTGTTAATTTGTAATCGCATCTTGCGTAAAATTGGTTGCGTTTCGAAGTTCGATTTACGCCACTTTCCCTCGAACTGGACGGTACGTATACGTTTATCGCGCGGTAGCTTCGAAACTAATCGATATCGCAGGTGTAACGGTGCTTAAAACAAAAACTTCTTGGACAAATTAGAAAAAAGTTGTCCCTTTTGTGCCCAACCACCCACATCCTCGACTTCTCTCTACGCGCGCAGCACTTTTGTAGATAAATCCTTCAATTACGGGCTAGCCGGACAAGTCGGTAAATGTGGACGCGGCGTGGCGCAGCCTTCGGAAACTTCGTTTCGCCGTCTCGGGATGGTGGCTTTAAGTGATTTATAATCAAAACTGGATTAGAGGCGGGTTGGAAAAGCCTTAAGTTGCCTCGCAAGCTCGGGGCGAGGCCCAAGAGCTTTATGCGACAGGCTCCGCCAGGTGATTTAAAAGTCATCCAAAGTGTATTAAACGTGGGATTCTCGTAAAAGCGTGTTCGGTGTTTGCAGCATCGGCGCGGCGTCTCTTTCCCTTTTCCCTTCTGCATGTGATTACGGTTAATATAAAGTATCACAGAAATCTTAACGTTTAAGCTTTAATCATAGATATTCTTTGATCAATCTAAAATATTTTCTCTCTTAATTGAAATGGTGGCATCAATAATTTTCAAGTTGTATATTTTGAAGGTAAAAGTTTCTGAAAAGACATTAAATAAGATTTTGTTTAATTTTTGCAATTTGAATGCAATCAAATTATATATTTTTCCAGAATTTAATTTGAGATTTTGTTATCAAGATATTTAATTTTTAATGCTATAAAGAACAACACATTATTCGTCTTTTTCTTTCAAGACAAGACTTGAAATACAAATTCTATCATTAAGTTCTGGGATACTGTATATGTAACCTGTAATACAAGTTTATGATAAGTATCATAAGTATCACGCAGAGATTTCCATCTTAATGTGCCGCGATATAATACTTTCGTAGAAAAATCATTTTTTTGGCATCGTTATAATTGTGTGACGGAAATCGCGCGATAATCGTGGCGAACGTGATTACCATATAGTGATTAATTGCAGAAATCGGTGCGTAATGGTGAGTTGATTTCCATGCTAAAAATTCATTCTCTGCAGATTGCAATCAAATCGTTCCAATGAACGTTTATCATGCGGTGAATAATATGCAGCTGTGCGTTTGTTGTGTTATGCTATCGATGCAATTGACATTCGATATAGCACTCACGTGTAATGAGTATCACCGCATTGCAGTCGCTTGAAAATAATCATTTCACGAACATTCTGCAGAGATTTTCTTTCGGAGAAGGAGTGCTGATAGTTTGTGTCAAAAATACATTAATAATGGGAATTGAAAAACTGTTGTCCATTAAAAATTTTTATTTATGAAAGTATGAATGTATCTAACATTTTTACATTTTTCTGTTTAACAATACTAGACATAATAATAATAATGTATAAATTTAATGTTTAAAGAAGAAATGTTTTATATTAAATTTGCACTAATTTCAAACGTAAATATGACGCCATGAATATTAATTAACGATTTTGAAAAAAGAATAGATTTTGCAATTAATGCAAAGAAACAAATTTATCATTTTAGTTTATTTTGATGACATCCGGAAACAGTTTACACGGGACACTATATTCGGGCGGAAAACTCTATTTGACAAAGCGTCTAAAAACGTGAATGATTTGTGGTTATAGTGCTACAGTGGTGACACAGACTGCTGTTATTTCGTTACAATGGGAAGAGGCTATACGAATTCTCGCGGCGAAACGGAAAGTCGTCGAGAACCCTACGTCGGTGTGTGACAGGTGTGTCTGATAGCGATATCTCGATGTCGTATATAATACACGGTATATGTCCCACGACTTTACATCGTAACCTCGGAATCCGATTTTTAAAGTAATCCTGAGTTAAAAATGTTATATTCTGAAAATGGATTTAATTCCAAATAATTACGGATTATATAATCTCCACAAATTCTCAGTATGTTTTTCTCGAATACACTATTGCATCTTTGTTTTTAAAATTAATTTTTCTTTTACGAAGAGAATGATTATGCTTTGGGTTCAATTGTGAATAATTGCAAAATATAAAAAGATGATTGCAAAGAAAAATCTTTCTTAGTTACAAAAAAGAATCCTGACTTTCTAAAAGATGATTTTATGCATTATATTTTGTTTTACCTTATTACAAGCTGTATTTGTATAAGATTTTTGACTTGCAAAAAATTGGAAATCAGATCACGAAGTTGTGACACGATGTCGCGGAACACTGTGTCTCGTGGCGGTTTCGTCGAGCCCTTCTCTTGACGTGACAGCTCGCAAATGCACGTCCATATGGTCGTCCAACACGCCCGCGCATCTCGTTGCATTATTTCGGTTACGCCGATTCATCACGTTCTGACGCATCGTCGGTGACTGCTGCACTATGACGGATGTCATCCAGACACTGTTTTTCGTTCTTCGATCTATTACTGCGCACGATAATGAATGACCGCCTGATGCACTATCGCCATAAAGTTTATATTGGAACATTAATAAGTAAATTAAGAAAATAGAAATAACAAAAATAAAGAGAAGGCTGGAAAAAAGAACAAAAACAAATTTTTTAAGCTAGTAGGTAGAAATATACAAAATTGCGCATAAGTTATTAAAAATAGGGTAGCTGTTAAAATGTTCTGAAGTCTAGAGACGGTATAATCAACGTCATTCGCGACTTCCTATACGTTAGACTGATATCAAAATAACTGACGAATCTGCCTTATCAAATTAAACTGATTTCGTTGACAAAGCCATATCTAACGGGATTCGTTGATTCATTTACTTTGACATCATAATGGTACAGCTATTATCTTTAACTGTTTAATTTTGCACTTGCTTCAACGATAATTTGTCACGAGAGTTTGGACAGCGCAATACAATACGATGGAAGTTTCCTGAAACTTGAAGTGTCAGCCCTATTAAATGACCGGTTTCCGTAAACCGTGATAAGCGATAATGTGTGTCTCATTGGATATTTGATGTCATTTAATACAATGCTTCTATAAGTATTAATTTTTCTAGTCAAGTAAAACAATATAGAGTTATTGGAATATTATTTATTGTATATATTGAATTATTGTATGAATTTGCAGCTCTTCTCTTCCTCTTTTCTCCCTTTTTCTTTCTCTCTCTTTCTCCCCCATGCACTTTTGGCAATTTATCGCATATAGGACAACGCAGTGGGGCAACGGAGGGAAACCCCGTTCCCCACTTCTCACTCTCTACCCGCTTCTCAAGTCGGTTTAGGCCAGAACGACGGTGAGCATACCCCTGGGTCGATCCTCCCGGACAACCAACCCCAAAACCCTGGCGTCCCTCGGGGGGCTTCGACGTACGCTATAATACTCGGGAAACTTAACAGGCAGCTCTGTACAAGCAACATCCCTCTTCTCTTTCATCCCCGACCTCTCTGCGACCGTCGACATATCATCCCCTCTCCCGTCGATAGCGTCACTACCATATTTTCGTGGAACGTCCCTTCTAATATTCATGCACGCGCCTCTGTTTCTTTCCCTCAAACTGTAAGTTCTGTAAGTCGTAAGTTGTAACCCTCGTGTCCGGCCTCGCTCCCGTATTCGAATTTCTAAACAGAGTCTTCACCCCATTTCGTAATATGGGAACAGCTGGACGCGGCTTCGTTGAAACGCAGCCACTGTTTTGTACCAAGTGATGCACACCGAGATGTGACCTGAATTCGAGAATTGAATTTCTGATGTCTTCGCAAAAACGTACTTTGACAAGAAAAATAAGAATTGCAGTTTGATCAAATAATTGTATGTCACATTTATGACTGTATAAACAGTGAGACATTTTTTTATCTATGTTGTGCTCATAATTTTAATATTTTGCAAAAATTGTTTATATACACATGTATTTATTGTTAAATTATAAGATCAGTGTTTCAACTCAGTTAACTATTTATTTGCTATATTAAATCTTACGCGCATAAATCGTAAATACTCTATATTATTCTTATCGCATAACATTATTAAAATATTGTTACGTATGTCAGAGAGAGAAAACTAAACTTTTTTCACATTAGTATTATTTATTTAATGTTATCGTATCTTTTTTCGGAAAAAGTTTTCTTTTGCTATGAAAACCTAGCAACTAGCAAACGTATCGAGCGAATGCCAACGTTTACCAATCTCATGAGATGTCATGTCCCGTTGGTGCTCGAAGAGCAAACTTTGTCCCTTTTGCCATATGCCAGCGCATCTCAGCTAATGCAGTTTCCAATGGGACTACAAATTTTGCAATTTGCAGGCAGCCATTCGTTCACAACAGTATACGAATCGTCATTGGTGACTAGCTGTAAATAATGTTTTGATATGTTTGCCGAATATTAATATTGCGCCTCGGAACTGTGCTTGTTAGTCCTACGGATTATGAGCTGCAATTACATTCGGAGCGTGTGTAAAGTGTCCCCGAATTCGCTGGGGACGCTGTGCATGCAGGGCGTTTCGACAGGCCAGGCCGAGAACAGCTTCGGCCGTTAACTATAGAGTTTAGAGCTCGAAACCGTTTCCACGGAACTTTACGGGCTTTCGTGCAGTGTAAAGGATGGTCTAAAGCTATTTCTTTGTTAATCAATTCTTCAACAAATTCTAGAATGACTAATACTTCGAAAAATACACAACAATTTTAATTTAGAAATATGATTTTAGTGTGAATTAAGCTTTAGTATGAAAAAATTATTATTATTATAATTCACAGTTATATTTAAAGAAATATACCGTAAAAAAACTGATTTAAGATTGGAGAGAGGAATATAATTTATTATTTTCTGAACTTCTATTGAAATTAAACAAAAAATACCTATATTGAAAAAGAGAGGACGGCAAATATTATTTAGTAGTATTTCAGTATTATTTTTCTTACCAATATTAAACTCTACAAGTCAAAGTCATATTTAATAAGAACTGCACGATTCCTTTTGAACCATTCTGTATTATTTTTAACGCACATGCATTGGTGCGAAGTAACGATCATACGCAACTTTCGACAGTAAGCGAGCATCGTTATCCACTTTGACCCGCGATAGGCGGTTTATATGCACAATCGTATAATACGCAACGAGCGGTTACAAGCATTACGTGCGCGCGTAGTAATCGAAGTTTATAAACCCGGCCCGTTATTAATCGCGCCTGATATTAATCCACGCACACAAACATATACGCACACGCACTGTGTATTAGTTCTTTCGCGTTACCTAATTAACGAATTAATTCTTTTAATTTACTTTTTATCGTGTACATAAAATAGAACTTGATCCGTTCATTCGTTATTGAGATCTCAAAATCTCGGGTACTTGCAACTCGTGCGTTCGCGTAAAAGAGTCACGGTGGTCTCGCGCTGCGTGTGTACTTGGCGCGAGACACTACCGTGTCTCTTGATATAAAAAATCTAGCAAAACATTTATGCGATAATAATAAATATCTGCAAATGACGTTTGACTAATCAATCACTTTATGTCGTAAATGCAGCTCCGTAAAAAATGCATTTCTCTCTCTCTCTCTCTCTTTCTTGTGTCTCTCATTTGCCACTTAGTTTGCTACTGAAGGACGCGCCCGTTCATTAATTGTCACGAAATTATTAAAAGGGCGCATAGGGTACTCGCAGGTCGCAGTCACAGCCCTGCCATAAGGGGGCACGTCGTGACGGAATTCATTCCCGTAGTGCATCTTGCGCATGGGGTTTCTCATCCCGTCCTTCCCTTCCTATTGCTTCGTCTAACTAGACGACACACGTAGAGTTTCCCTTCCTCGCGCAGACCCTCCTTCTGGAACGTACCCGGTTCTATTTGTCTCTGTCACCAGTAAATGGCCTTTGCCGAGCATCACGACGAGTCTTCGAGATATCCCTTCTCTCTCTCTGAGTCCGCAGATTCTCGTAGTATCCCCCGTTTTCTCCTTGTCTATCTCTTTATGTCTCTCACGCGTTCCTTCCTGTACATTTCTCTTTCTTCTTAGGCTTCGCGTCGGGACCGATAAAAATCGGCTTGGATGACGTCATCGAGAGGACTCTTGCTTCTATTTCTCATTGGTTTCATGGCACAATCTCGTTTATTCACGTTTCTCTGGCTCTTTGCTTATTTGCTAAACAAGTTTTTATCTAGTTAAGTCTTAAAGATGTTTTAATTTTTGTAATATCTGATATAAGATTATATGATAATCAGTGTGACCAACAATGGGAAATGGGACAACTTTTAGGAAAAGACTAAGCGATAAAGAAACTTAGAAAACAATAATAACTAAAACAGGAACAATAATAATAAGTGCAACTTAGAAAATGTAGACAGGTAACTAGCAAATTAAATCTTTTTATTCAATCAATCAATCAATATCTTTATTACATAGCCAAGAAGTGGACTTGGTTTACAATAATATTCTTATCACACTCATACATTCCATATCGCTTTAACACAACCTTAGTACTAATTCCTATCTTCTTTTCCTTACTCTATAGCTTCTTTTCCTTCCACAGTTTTTTCAACACCTCTTCTTTTGCTCTATCTAACTCGTCGCTACTTAATCTATCTATTATTTCCTTTTTGTTTTACATAATTATACAATTATAGATATTATATAATTTTGTTTGCGTGCGTGAAACTGAAAATATTTTATAGGTATAGGTATATTAAAAGCAATAATTTTGAATTTCTAATACTATTAAAACAGTCGTGTAATGCAGAAATATCAATTTTACGCACAAGAAACTTTGATAATGCAGTATATTGTTTCTTAAGCGGACGATAACAAATATGACACACTATGCACTTAAGGGTTAAGCAATTGACACTGGCAACTTGCCAAGACCGCCTCGCGTGTCTACTGTTTACCAGCATTGCCCCATCCACTATCGGATAGTGGATATCAGTGGAAAAATCCATTTTACTGATTTGATATTTTATCGAATTTTATTATGAACTTTAATCGGTTCGTGTAAGAGACCTATAAATGATTAGTAGCTAAAATTTCTTTTCTATTCACATTTGCTATTCGATTTTTTAAATGTATATAGTTGAGCGAGTAAAATTTATTTCATGCAGAAACACTACCTCGAACTACTTTGCGATTGGTATATTCTATTATACATAATTTTATATCGATTTTGTGTCCGCTATTAAATATTTACGTTCCATTACGCGTTCCATTCGTTCATTTTTTAGCGTGATAACCATTATTATAACTTTGTATGTAATATGACATTAATGTTAATTGCTAGTCATATGTCATTAACAAACTTTAGAATTATGAATATTTCATATGTATTATCGTGTAATGCCGTTTATGTCAAATTACTGACACAGTTGGAAATTTAATTTTCCGCCATTTAGGGCTTGAAACGTTTCGTTGTCTCAAGTAATTACGTGAGTTTTTTGTTTTCGGGAAACATACAGTTAATACACACGGCCAGGTAATTCTGTTAGAGAAGATTGATGACTGCTACGACGAAGAATAAATTCAGAGACTGTCTTTTAGTTAGTTCTGTCTCTTATTTGACGTGGCGTCATAACGCCGCTTAATCCCGCCGTGCAACTGAATTCATTAAACGACACTAATAAAAATCAGACGGTCGTTGATGTGCTACCGGGTGGCCTCTTACTTCTCATTAGCTTCGATGGACCCACGTTCGCTTTTTTGCGTCTTCTTTTTTATGTCCGACCTGATTTTCCCTGTAAGCGATCACCTGATACGTGATCATTTCCACGAGCCGAGCGATATATCACCTCGTTACTTTATGGATCGTACCTCGTTAGCTGACGGAACCAATGATCTTACCTTTGCAACGTGTGTGCCCGTACAAATAGTTGTGCAAAATTTATGTCCGCACGATGCTCATAATAGTCGTTAAGCTCAGACGATGTTAAACCAGAATCGAATTTCTTCACTTTCAAAATTATATTCATATTCGTTTATTTATGTCATCAATTCTTTATTTATTTAGCAATAGCTTTTTTAACTTACCATACCAAACACTCAACTGTTATATATCTATATACAAAATATGCCCGATAATATTTAGAAAGTATTTATATATATTTAAATTTTCAAAATAGATAAATTACGAAATATTTTATACAATTTAAAAATATGAAACTTTTTAGTAGTTAAACATTTTATATATATTCTTGTGAAGACACTGAGATGTTGCGTTTTCGACGCAAACAGCGGAAAATCGACCGAGATAATAGCGGGTTTGTAAATCTTCTGGGGCCGAGGCGGAGATAACGAGCCGGGATGTCTTCGTGGAGTACGCTTCTTTGCGGTTATATACTTCGCGTACATTTAGTTTCGGTTTAAGTTTGCCGGGGAGAGGAAAGTTCGCCTCTGTGTTCGCCGCTGGCAACTCGATATGCCGGACTCGCCGCGGGAGGAATCGGCCGTTTTTAAAAAGTCACCAACCGGACAATTGTTTAAACCCTTTAACGATTGTTCAACTCGTTAAGGATCCATTAGGGGCTTCGGACTCGGTAGACCGCGCAAATTTTCCGCCGCTCAGAGTCTCTCTCGTCCCTCGCTTCCTACGCTTTAGCGGTGGCAAATTAATTCAAGTTTTCCCATCCGAGTTGGTTATAGTAAGTTTTTGCTAACGGCCGTTCTCTCCCCGGAAAATTTCCCCGTAGACCATAATAGCTATGCCGCTATATTTAAGAGCTTTTAGTTTGTTAGGTTTGGTGAGCAATAAATCGCTGTTATCGAAAACAGTGTTTACTTAACTTTCTTTCTCTCTCTTTCTTAGAAATTTATTAGATAAGAATTTTAGAAAAATGTTAATATAGAAAGATAAATTTATTTATATTCTGAAACAAATTTTTCAGGGCTTATTAATAAAAAATTGCAGAAATTTTAATGAGATGAATATTTAAATATCAAAAAGATTAAACAAATAAGAATAATAACGATTAATATTGTAAGAGAATTAATATCTGATGATATTATATTGTCTCGCTCTTCTTTCTAAAAAAGGTATATAAGAAAAATAGAAGAAGATAAAATAATAAAAGAAACGTTCGGTCAATGAAATAAATAAGCAATAAAATATAGTTGTGATTATAGTAAATAAAACAAATAACAGTTTAATAGTAACGAATTAGTTCAGCTTAAACCAATCAAAGTGATCACGCTCAAAATGCATTTGTCACCGACGTATATACTATTTAAATGTAAAAGAGTCCTTATCGTTTTGCCTCTCGCATTGGAATTTTACGAGAAAGTTAAACGTCGTAGAAAGCTAAGTTCGTTTTTACGTCGTGTCTCTTTGAATTACAGAAGTTTCCGCGACATGTTTTCCACGTCGACCATTTGCTTAATGAGGAATCAGGAGGACCTCGAGCTAAGGGGACGGAAGGAAGATTTAAAAGATCGCGGAGAGCGTTGCATCGTTCCCTTGCGTTTCGGGCTTTCCTCCAGCCCATCGTCTTCCCCTTTCGACGCTCATACTCATTCTTTTTCATGCCCCTTCAATACTTACACTTTCCTCTGAAGCACGTTTGTCGAGCAATCACATTCGTTACGTGGCCTTTTCTTGAAAAGGCAATTTGTCTCTCAAGCTGCATAGACGATCTTATCTTCAATGTACATTCCATATGGTGGCCATCGTAAATAAATCTTTCTGCATGAGGATTGGATAGTTGATCAATGCAGCGAGAATTTTATGAGAGACAACTTTAAAGGATTATAATTTTTGAAATATTTCTTATACAAAATATATTTAAAATATTTATTAAATATTCTTATCAAATTTTGCATAATTTAGAGTTTTTACTTTGTTTCTTGTTATTAATAGATATAAAAATATTGTAATTTTGCAATTAAAAATTTTTAATGATATAATGCTTGCGCTATATTTACAATTTTTTTATCTTCTAGTTCTTTGTTTAATACATGCTACATGAATATTATAAAATGTTGATATACTGATCCTCAATACTGAATGAGTGATAAAATATCGGTGCCCCGGTAAATTTAAACATCCCAACAGCCTTGAGTTTGGCAACGCCTCAAGCTTTTGCACGCTAATTAGCCCGTAGTTTCACGCATGTTTGACTTTCTCGACTAACGTAACGTTGTCGGAAACGAGAGGTGTCTCCGTCGTGTATCGCTCTGGCGAAATCGCGGTGCAAATTACCGAGAGCAATTAAGATCGTTAATTACTGACGTCAAAGTGCGTGTCGCTCTTCTCTAGTACAATGGGAATTCATAAAGAAAGGCACGCGTTCTCTTCATCAGATGCGGGAGGCTATCGTGGTCTGTCATCTACGATAATTGATATGCGAGTCGACATTGGACGGACACACATTTAAACACACATACACACACTTAGGGATTTTTCACACCTATTATATGTATGTATATTCTTCAAAGAATGTTTAAAGCAATTCAATATTTAAAAATAATATATAATATATTTTATTATAATTGAAGGACACCCCTTATGCGACGACTCTGTTTTCTCAAGCAATTTTTTCTCAGCACATTCCTGCATCGTTTCCTTCCTGAGAAATCGCGTGCTCGCAGTCAATTCAATACTTATATCGGTGCACGTGTCACCTAGTCTACTTTCTTTATACGTGCAATCGTTACTTGTAATGCTTACTCACTGCAAATGGCTCATACAATCGCGCGAACTTTATCTTTTACTTTTCATGGAACAAATGCTTTTATGCGATATTGGACTCTCCGATTTGTCATTTAATGACGCGCACTGTTGGATCGAAGTTGCTATAGCCTACGAACGTAGTCTGCAACTACGCCGTGTTGAATAAACAAATCGATACTATTCATGGTTTCTTTCAAGCTTCTCCGAATACGCGAAGCAAGAGACTGTAATATTATTCGGTCAGTAGTTAAATTATTCATTCACATGAAGTTAATCGAAATTAAAATACCGTGAGGAGACAAGTAGACATTCTTTTCGTATTTTTTGAAATGTGTTTTTTCTTTTAAAAGAAGATAGTTTATCACATGTAACGACAGTATTTTGTTCGAGAATGATAATCTAGTTTACTGAATCTATTTACTAATTGAATAATATACAAATGATTCATTTATCAAAATTAGTTTAACTATCGAGTTTGGAAATACGTTTGCTATTGTCAGTGCTAAAATTACTGACATAAAATTTTATTATTATACGCTTTTCAAATTTTAAATGTATTAAATTCTTAATATTCTAAGTTTGATAACCTACAATTAAATAGAACTTATACAGTTGTTCTTCATATATTTTAAATAGCACTGATATCTGATTAGACTTTCAAAATTCCGATAGAAATTATTCGTAACTTAATCATCGTTCTGATGTATTGATTACCTAACGAATAAAAGACAATATTTTACACTTTTATAATATCTAGGGATTTAGGAAATAGAATTGTTCACTTATAGACATAAAAATAGATACCTGAAATATTCTTTTATTTTTGTAATTATATACAAATTTGCTTTATTTATTATAATTCTATTGTATAAAAATTGTAATCGATTGCGGATATTAAATTTAACTGTATAAAAAATACATTAAGAAAAATGGAGACAGTTGAAATTTTCCGTGACTGAGTTATTCTTAAAGATCGCGCAAAATGTCTGAGATTTTTGCACGCAGATGTTTCTAATCTTCCTAGGGGCAGAGCACTATAACCGAGATTGACATCAAATGAAATTGGGAGGGAGGGGGGTAATCCGGGAACAAGGGAAAGAGTGGGGAAAATGGGTCTTCAGGAAATAAGAAAACTTTTTTCCCGATCGGCTGTTACCCTCCGCGTTACGATAAGAGACGAAAGAGAGATGATCGCCGCGTTTCTTTTTTTCCTTCGCCCGTTCCACCACCCTTCGCTTTTTCCGACGCTCGCCGGCTGCACGAAGTCATTTTCTTAAGAGGGGGCCGACGAGATGCATCGGAGGGGGCACGTTTCAAAGGCACCTGGTTTCCTCCTGCTCGATAAATCGCACATTCCTCCCGTTTCGCCGCGATCTCGTTATTTTCGTCCTACAATTTTTTGTTTGTCGATCCTCTGTGAGAACGTGAACTGTCGAGCCGGTCGGCAAAAGGCATCTTTTATAATCACGTAGAGATGCTTACATTCCATTAACGAAACGTCATTTAAATGTATTTACCTTTGACGTTGGTACGCTAGTTTGTACGTTTGCCGAATCGAGAAGCTTAATTATTAGTTGTATGTAATGTGATTTATTATCTTTTGTGCAAACATTTAAGATATTTTTAATACAACTATAGGAAGTGCACTTTTCAACGCGCGCTGCACGTTATTATGCTTGATTGTTATCTTGCGCTCTCGGCAATAATTGTTCCGTGTCGTTGCACTAATTGCACCTTTCCCTTCGATCGAAAGTAGATTACGTTGCGTGCAAGAGGTGCTCTCACCTTGAGTCGGAGAAGATAATCGTTACAATTATGCATGGCGAATACTGTCTCTTGCGTATAATATGTCTCGCTCTTTGGACGTACGAATAGTATAGTTACATTATAGCAGACGAACATCTGTGCATATACGAAAAGATAAATTAAAAGTGAAAGAAATTTGTAATTTCTAGAGGCGATATCAATCAGAATAGTTGAATACCAGAAGAAATAAAACAAGATTATGATATGTAATAATTTTGATGTATTTATAAATTATAAATACATCATAATTTTATTTTTTATTCCATAAATTCAATAAAGTTTTATCAACAGAGAAGTAATTTGATGCTACACATGAAATATACTCCTTTTTAAATTATTTTTTTCTTTTACATAAATATATATTTTTAAGAGCTAAGGGAGGATATTTTTCTTAAATGCGAACAATTTTTGAAAAATATATAATTTGTTATATAATACATTTCCTTGCGGTTTAATGTCTCAAGTATATTAACTATCAATTTTGATTGCTTTTTGCAGGTCTGGGAGAAGCTCAAGGAAGAAGCCACCTCCGCCACAATCGCCGGACAGCGCGGAAGAGGAGGAGGAGGGGGCGGGGGAGGAGGCGGCGGAGGAGGTGGAAGAGGAGGGGGTGGTGGTGGTGGAGGCGCGACGGAGTCCGTAGTGTGGAAATAGGTAGAATAGGCAATGTTGTCAGTCTTCCCGACAACGACGACGGGGACTATGAGGGTGGCGCGGTCGGTGGTATCGCGGCCGCGCCGACGATGTTGGTGTCGCCCGCCGCTGCTGCTGATTCTGATCCTCACGCTGTCGCTATCGTTGCCGATAGCGGTGCGCACGTCGCCGGCTGACATAGTCCAGAAATTCCACGATCCGGAGGTGGAGCGTATGAACCATCTGGTAGTGGACAAGAACACCGGCCGGGTGTACGTAGGCGCGGTTAATCGTCTCTATCAGCTGTCGCCGGACTTGCTGCTCGTCGTAAAGGAGGTCACCGGACCGAAGGGCGACTCCACCGCGTGCTCGATGCTAGACTGCCCCCGTGAGGCGCAAAAGCGGCCGGTCGACAACGTGAACAAGGCCCTGGTGATCGATTACACCACCACGCGGCTCATCTCGTGCGGCAGCCTGTTCCAGGGCATGTGCACGGTGCGCAATCTGCACAACATATCGGACGTGGTGCAGGAAGTGAAGGAGGCGGTGGTGGCGAACAACGCCACCGCCTCGACGGTAGCGTTTATCGCGCCCGGCCCGCCAAATCCACCGGTCTCCCAGGTCATGTACGTCGGCGTGACCTTCACCGGCAATTCGCCCTACCGTTCGGAAGTGCCGGCGGTGAGCTCGCGTTCCCTCGACAAGGACAAGATGCTCAACATCGCGGAAGCAGCGGTCACGACCGGTACACGCATGTACGTTAACTCTCTGTCGCGAGAACGTTACCCCATCAACTACATCTACGGCTTTAGCAGCGGCGGGTTCAGTTATTTCCTCACCACGCAGATGAAAAACACAGAGACGCCGATCTATCTGTCGAAACTGGTCCGCGTATGCCAGGACGACGAGCATTATTACTCGTACACTGAGATACCGATTAACTGCACCAGCGACGAGCGTACCTACAACCTGGTGCAAGCCGCCTACGTTGGCAAGGCCGGCTCGGTGCTCGCCGGTGACCTGGGCATCACCGCTCAGGACGATGTGCTATTCGCCGTGTTCGCCGAGAGCGACGGGCCCAACAGTGACGTGCCGCGACAACGCTCGGGTCTGTGCGTGTATTCGCTCAAGGCGATCCGCCGCAAGTTCATGAGCAATATACAGAGATGCTTCAGCGGCGAGGGACAGCGGGGCCTGGAGTTCATCTCGCCGAGCCACAAATGCATATCAACGGTGAGTCATTTTGAACAGCTTAATTTAACCACTGCCGCTTCGCCGACGTGTACATAATCTCGGCGATGTCACTCGGCATCTCGCTCGTTATCTGGAGAAAAATATAAAATACCTTTGATCGTTGTAAAAAGCGCGGGATTCAACGAACGCAAAACATTCCGAGATTTGTGATAACTTTATGATAGCACATTCCGAGATTTTTGATAAGTGATTTTTATTTTAAAATTTTATCATGATTTTGGATACCTAATACATGCATATTATTCCATGGGGATTCTATTGCGAATAATGCGTGACTTTCTTAAAAAGAAGAGACTTTAAATTATTTGAATCTAATTTATCAATAAATTCACACACGCATAGAGCGCGATTGCGACTTATCACAAAAATCTAAGATTTAACAAAACGGAGCGAGTTGATTTATATTTTGCCAAGAGTAGTTCACAACTATATATAAACGCGCTGTTAGTCACTGTCTCGTTGAAATCTCTCGTTACTTCGTTCATTCCCTCCGATGCACACAGCGGATTGATAGCTCGTTTAAATGAATTGATATCTCGCAGTATGGCTACTACTGGCCGACAATAACCCGCGGAAGGTTACCTTGTGTGCACGGTATTCGATAGCTCGGCACTGCGAGGGTATCAGTGCCATCGGAATTATTATAACCACACGATGTGGCGCATGGTGGTGCATCGGTGGTTGTCGAGCGGCTGAATGGCCGTCAGGTGGAAAGACCACCTTCCGTTGCAAGAAGGACGCGCGATTCGTCCTCCTTGATTATTACGGCACGAATCAATCGGCCGCGTCTCGCAGGAAGCTCCTCGCCGTCCTCTTTCTCACTCGTTCGCATTTACGTAACAGGTGGCATCGAAAAGCTTAAAGAAGGCAAGACGCAGGAGCCTCTTACAAAGCGCCATATGCTCCTTTCACACGGGCTCGCGTCATTTGTGCATACGAGCGCGAGAACAATCTTTCTCCGCAGCGTCCGCCTGTGCGTAGGCTGCTTCTCATTTTTTTGCCGGGAAATTGCGAAATACTTATACTATTGCGTATGTCGAGTTTTAGAAACGGACAAATAACGTGTGTTAATTTTGCCAGAATCTGTCTAACGCTATTATATATTTATCCGATCTGTTAAATTGCACGTGTAATATTACATTTAAGCCATTATATTTGCATTAATGCGGAAACAGAAAATCAGGATATTGTTTTATTTACGTAATCGCGGAATTAGCATTATGTTGCAATTAAAATATATATTGTGATTCACGCAGTGATAAAGTGGATAAAGTCTGTACATTTAACCGCGATTATATGACGAAAATATAGGAACGCGATCGAGTTGAGCACTCATCAGGAACATCACGGACCGATTCGACTATATCAATTCACGGGTCGGGTTTATTATTTTCCGGGAGAGCGACCGAATTTTTATTCGTCTTTATGGTTGTCCGAGATCTCACCTGGCGCAATTAAAACCTCTAATGAGACTGGCGAATGCCGGGCGAAGCCTTTCTCCAGATCCGCATGCGTCGTTGACCAGCGCGGCGGATTCCATAATTTATTATTATTAACGTACCAAGAGTCCAAAAGCCGGTCGCTCTGCTGCGGAGCGATTTTATTGCGCGCAGCCAACGGCAGTCGCACATTCCACGACTTTTTCCGAGCGTCACAGAGGCAGAAACGCGACGAAAATGCGCCTCTTTCGCCGCGTTTGCCGCGTCATTTCTGCCCGCAACCACCGAGGCTATCTCCTCGCGATCGATCGCTATATACCGATCGTTCGTCAGCGGTTAACCGAAACTTATACAAAACGCCGATGAGCTCTCGGTTTTGCTGACCGCTTTTCCTGTTGTGTCGCGTATGCATCGGGATGTTCTCGCGTATGAATTCCCCGAATTTGAAGCTGAGCCTTTCTGTTTGAAAAATTTAATCGGATAACGTTGCATGAAAAACTTTTGGTTAAAATTTTACTCTTGAAAGTCCTTAAATTCTTTATAACACAGAGATTGGTCTCGCGACCAATTTTTGTCGAAAAAAAATTGGTAAAAAATCCGCATATAAAAGAACCTAAATCGCTCTGTGCATTCTTGTTCGGGAACTCTGGCGAATTGATTCCGCACGGATACACGCGACTTCGGACGAATTTCACGATTCATGCTCGTCTCAATAAGCGATCACGAGGAACATTCCTCCCTATGTAGCTATATAATGCGAAGTCATCCCTCGAAAGAGGGCGAAATGGATTCGATATTAAATTAGGTGGACACGCTTATTATTTGCCTTTGTTAAATTAGTTTCACTGTGATGATAGAGATATGATTAATTATATATATCTCTATCATCACGGTGAAATTAATTTAACAAAGTCAAATTTTACACATACACACGCACACACATAAAATACCTATATTCTAAAAATTCCTCGACGAGCAGACAGAATATCGATATTATGTTCTTTTATATCCGAAGTATTTGTCAAAGTTTTCGCAATTTGACTTCTCTTCCGTCTTTCCGCGGGAAAGCAGCATTTAGTGAATTGAACAATTTATCGTCATTTGTACGTCGCCGGCGCTCGATCTCAGTTTGTCAGGAAATCTCGCAACAATTTCTCGGCATGTATCGATTTATATAAATTTCACTTTCACGTTTTCAACGCATCTAAGCCAAAAGACACAGATAAAGTTTATATATAAAACAATCAATCTCCGGCATGTAAACAAAGAAAAGTAAGAATAATTTTAAGAGAAACTGATTGGGATGGATTATTCTAAGTAATGGAACAAAAGACACAGAGGTAAATGATCATAAAAAATTTCGCAAAATATTTGATTGAGCACATTTGTCTCAATTCCTTGATTTATTTCTACAAAATAATTTGGGACAGTTATCTACAAAAGAAACTACTCATTTTTCATATCAACGCAACCATTTATCTTCGATATCGGTTAAGCGATTTAAGGTTTCCGTCTCCTTTTCTTTCTCTCTCTCTCTCTCTCTCTCTCTCTCTCTCTCTCTCTCTCACGCAAAGAACGCCAAAGGTTTCCGCGCGGCGGTTATAACGAAGCTTGCCCGGGTTTCGTCGCGTGGGGTGCACAGGCACGGCTTTCTCAAAACTTCACGGGAACGGTACTTAGAGAACCGTTTTCAGTGCCCGCTTAAAGATGCGGAACACTCCGCAAAGTCTAGCGAAATGATATTCACGACGCGGCGCGAGATTTATTCAAATTTTCTGCATTTCGTCTCGCTTTCTCTCTCTCTCTCTCTCGTGAAACTTTTCTTCCGCCGTGAGAACGTATGCCGGAACACAAAGGATTTCTTTGCGTAGGAAGGCGAGAAAAAGGCGCGGAAACCTGCTGAGAGTTAGTCGCCGGACGGAGATAAGCGGGCGACCATAAAGAAGATAAAGATTGTTTGTTTGGTCTAGCCGACGACGAGCTACCGTGGGACAACGCGTTCGTCTTTTATTTTATTCCTATTTTCTTTTTTTTCCTCGTCATTCTACTCCGGTCGACTCTCGAGCCTGCTGCTCCTCCTCTTCCTGTTTCTCTCCCTTTATGTCTTATTCGAACGGACAACCGCAAGATTCCGGTAGAACGGAAACGGACAAATTCACCGGATGCGTGTGTTTATTTGACCGATTGGAAGATCGTGTTTAGTCTTGGTGAATCCCACAATTAAGCCACGTCAAAAAATAAATATAAAAAAATCATAATAACAAAACATCAATTCTTGACAAGCTATATTTTCTCGAATACATATATCTATACATATATCTTTGTTTTCCATAGTCCAGAAAAAAAATTGAAACTTTCTCTTTTTTAACGAAGACTTATCACTTTGAATTTTTTTGTATTAATGTAAAATGTAGATTTTTATTATAGATGTATTATTTATTCGCATTTAGATGCGTACAAATTATTACAATTATTTTTTATTTTGTGTGAAAGCGATGTTCAAGAATAGAAAAAAAACTTGGGAAAATTTGCACATTTGTAAATATTGTCATATTTTTAAATTTGATAAATTGTGTCTTCTGTAGTTAACAAAAATTGCCAATGACAATGGCAGCTGTAGTTATTCTGAGAAGAAAGAGAATAAACCGAAATGTGTAAATGAAAAAAGAGGAACAGAGCGGATAAAGAAAGGAAAAAGCAGAAAGGGGCAGTTGGTTTCTCCTCCGAATTTTGTCATATGTGCACGACATCCACGAACACATGTTCACGTCCGTGAATATACCATAGCTATGTGGATTCAATTTTTACGTCACAAAAGAATCGCGGCAAAGGGATTGACACGACGGGGGGGGGGGGGAGTAGGGCGAGGAAGGGAAAGCTTTCGAGAAAAACCCATTCGCTCAAATTGGATGGCCTTCTCTCGCCTCGATCATCGGAGTGAGCCTCGCAATTAAAAAGTTTTGCACGGTAAAAAAAAAACTCGCGACTCGTAGATAGTGTAAATGTGATGCAGTTTCGCGGGATTTTTTCCTCTCTGTTTGGAAAATGGGACGGCCGTGCGTGAAAAAATCACTCGCACTCAATTGTTATAGAGATTGAAGATAGAGATTGAATCGATTGGTATAAAACAAAGTGTATAAAGAATGAAAAGTGCATGAATAGACTGCAGAAAAACAAATAAGTTAGACATCGAAAAATGCATGCAAATCTTCATTTATTTGCACACGAGCATTTGCACACCTTTTATTTTGAGAAGACAATATAAATGAATTTTTGAAAAACATTGATTTTAATTCTTATTATTTACACGATAAGTATATGTTTCAACATTATTCTGTTATAATTCGTATCTTTTTAATAATTTACATTCGTAACTTTGAAATTCATGCTAAATTTTGTTAGTTATGAGGAAGCATAGAAAAGAAGTATAACTGTTTTGCAGTAAGCTTATAACTATTGTTCACACTAGAGGGAATATCTAAAGCGACAGACGTCAGATTGTTTCGCGGAATTAAATGAAATAAAATTCTCTCGGGATGAATTTTCATCAAGGATTGAAACCGGTAAAATTTCAGAGAGTTCGGATTTCCGTACTGCAGACGCAGGAAAATAATCTGTACATTTATTCGCGACAGTGAAAACAACGCGACTGACTAAAATATACATTTTTCACACACACATTAACGGATAAAATTTAACTTACTGACGTTACATCATGGTTTATAACCTTGCATTTTTAGACATGATAGATTTTAAAGATTAAGTAAAACAATTTTTGTTCCTGATTTTTATGTACAACTGAACAGTTTTTTTTAAATTTATTTGATATTACAAACTTGATGTACCTACAATATTACTTGTTTTATTAAGTTTTGTTTTATTAAGCGAATTTAATTAATTTTGCAACGCGATCTTTTATAGTATCGAGAATATTATAATTTCGTTTTTTACGCGATTATTTACCTTCAAGTAAATGTTAATTGATGAAATATATCTATAACACGATGCAACTGCAAATGCTCCCCTAAACCGGATGCTTTCAATAACATGAATACCTATATATATATAGATAGCACGGATATACGAGGTGACTTCTATTTTACTGATTTAGTCCGGGATATTAGCAATAATGAAGTACTTATGGTATTCCTGATCCATTCTATATATAGCATGTTTCGGAAATCTTATGTAATGATAGCAGGAAATAGTTTTCTACTAATATAGTAATTTTTATTTGCCGCCTTTCTTACACATAATTTTTCTGAATTTTCAAAATTAAACTTAACAAGTTTTTTTACTAAAATTTTTTCTGTTGATGTCAAAAGTTTACTGTTAAATGAGAAATAATCTTATTGTCCAAATATAGCTTTCGAAAATTTATTTTATCAAAACTAATTTTGTCAAATAGCATGCAGACCTCAATTCCAGTTTTGCAAAGCTGTTAAAACTGAAAATTTGATAGGAAGTACCGCTTCTATAATACTATCGTTATACAGGCTTCCTAAGACAACATGTACACACTTCGAGAAGCCAACATCATCGAAGTGGATCGATCGAATCTAATCGTTGCGATTGAAGCCCCTATCGAAGCCCGATTGAAATCTGATATTCTTGTTTTTTTTTTCGCTCATAATTTATATGGGAGACGAAATCGTCGATGTTCCTACGACAAGCGACATCGGGGAAAATTGAATCGAATGCAGGGAAGCTCAGAACATAGCATTTTCCGAGACGTGCTGATGAATTCGATAGCATTTTCGTTCGTTTTCCGCGATAATTTTTCTCTTCGCCGCTCTACTTTTTCTCCTTCTTTTCCGTTCGAGTGCAACCTCACTTTCGCGCCTAGGAACAGTTAGAGGTAACATTGCGGGATACCGTATACTGGACTTACTGGGGCGTGGAATAGTAATTGCTGGACGAGAGACGAAGCCGTGCGCAATCGCGCCCAGGTACAAACCGCTGTGATAACTTCTCCCGAGTGTCGGAGATAGTAAAAAGAAAGGTATCGAGTAATAATCGAGGCTTGAGACTCTCAAAGATTAATGTCGTACAATTTCAGATTACGGTTTCAAGACTCTCGCTCAATTCGCTCGAGGAAAATTTTTAGGATCGATGACTTTTGTTTTTACAAACATTCAAATGTTACAGTCAGGTATTTTCTCACATGTGTTTAGGTCTTTAGATAATGTTATTAGAAATATTTAATACTCTTACATTGCTATTGAAATATTGCATTTAGATTTTGATTTGACTTTTACTTCTGCAAGAGTAAAAGTGTTTTTATCTATTTTTGGACAAGAAACATATCTTTTTCTAATTTACATTTTTAAATGTTTACTCTCTTTATCAACGAATGACTTGTATTCCGAAATAGAGATCGCATTATTTGTCAGTTAGTTGAAACGTGGATTGACGTGAATTATGAGGGCATTTAGCAGATTGAATTTATAAAGTGGTCTGATCCGTAAAAGTTATTTCTAATTTAGTCGTCGACAGACGCGTACATCGTACGCGCATTCAATTTTGCAATAACGTTCGAAAGATCAAATCAAGCTTGTGTACATTGATGAATAATCATAGGGAATTGACACTTTTCTCTCTCATACATGTACATTTATGCGTTTCGAACAGCGTACATGAATCTTTTAAGGTTTATTCATTGAAGTGCCTTGAAAATTTAAATGCAAAATAGATTGTGACTAAAAGGAAAATGTAGTAGCAGATAATAGGTCTGATATTAGCGGTGAAAATAACATGCATTTTTCGTCTTTTAATAGGTCTGATATTAGCGATGAAAATAACATGCATTTTTCGTCTTCTATTAGGTCTGATATTAGCAATGAAAATAACATGCATTTTTTATTTTCTTGTTATGAAAAAATTGGATTTTTTACTTATCTTGTCACCTAGGTTAATGTGACACTGGATAGACTTTAAAAACGTATCCGTGTGTTTTAAGTTTTCTATAACTGTAAATTATTCATCGTTATATTATCAGATCCTTATTTTCTACTGTGACACATATTTTTATTCAATTTTCCTTTTTTTATCAAGACATTGTTTTTTTAATACTCCTAATCTCTTACAAGTTTTTAATCTAAAAATATATATATGGCAAAATGAAATAGAGAGAGAAAACATATCGTTGTCATCAATTTTATTATAGTTACGGGTGAATGAACATTATTCGATTAAAAGTTCAGGGCAAACTGGGTCGATCTCCCGGAAACACCTGACGGAAGCTTTTTGCGGAATCGCCGATTTGCGTGAGCACGTATTGACGTCGGCGCGTTATATCCGGCACGTATTAAAGTGCGCTGCAATAAGAAACATTTTCTCTCTCTCTGAGCCGCTTCTGCGCAAGAAACCTTAGAACGATCGGATCGGGGTACGGGAAACACGTCGCGCTTCGATAGAGTGCACATTATGCAAGTGCATCGTCGCGGCGAGATGCATTGCATTTGCGTCGTACACTTAAAACATGCGAGTATATACCCGCCTCCGTGGTCGGCTCGTTATTTTACGGTCGTTGCGTTGCGTGCATGCCGCTTGCATTCGTCCGCGTTAACTTATCGTTTCATCCGTACAGTCATTTGGGCCCAGCAAATCCACGGATTCGAGTTCCGTGAATAGCCGCAAGAAAGATAGAAGTGGAAGATAACTTACTTTAAGAAGAAGAATAGAACTATATATAGGTTTATATGCGTTTGATTTATATTGAGCAGGATAGCACAAGCAAATAGATTTATTTTTCATCCATTTAAAAAAAGCTTATTGTTTTGGAGACAAGAAGAAAAAGACGAAGAATTTTTGACGACGCGGTGCAACTCCGACATCTATTTTTTGCGCAGTTTACAATTCTGTGCTTAATAGCGTTATTTGCGAGATTCTCATCGTTAAGGCATCTTTCTTTGTGCGTATAATTTGGTGAAGCCGCGAATAAAGAGAACATGGATATCATGGATAAAAAGAAATGAAATTATTTTGTTAGATTCGCGAAAGACTGGAAAGCGCGAAACGATAATGACGGACGCATAACGACGTCGCAGCACGTACAAATAAAGGATATTTCTTGAAGAGAGAGTGCATGAGAGAGAAAGACAGAAAAAGAGTAACTAAAGGTGGAAAACGACGGACAGAGAGAGATAGAGCGAAAGAGTTGAAAGCGAGCCAAAGGCCGTTTTCATATAGATTGTGCGCGAGAAAAAGGTGTAAAGAAAAGACGAAAAAAAGTAATCTATGTGGAACATATATACGTAAGAAAGGTGCTAGAGCGAGAGAGAGTGAGAGAGTAAAAAATCCCGGACTCCGTCATGTTCGTTCCAAAAGTTTCGCGCCATCTGACCTGTAGCAAGAGTTCTGAAAAGCAGCGCAACATTTTTCAGAAAGAAAGGTTAATAAGACGCGTCTCCTGCGAGAAATGTTTTCACGAAATATGAGGAAAAGGAACAGAGCTTTGTAAAACACCCATTACATCTCATCGTCTATTTATTAACTTTTTTATCTCTATTGGCTTAGTACTCATGTCTCGACAAATTGACTTGGGAACTACAAAAATATCAAGTGATAATTGAATGCTATTTTAATGTCTTGTTTTTTTATTTTAACGATACCGTTTGGCAGAAGATCACGATTGGTCTTTATATAGTGTCTTTATGTTACAAATAGAAATTGATGTTTTATTTGATGTAC